>NC_074683.1:52619907-52637407 GCF_029448725.1 Salvelinus fontinalis
GTCAGTACTGTTGATACAGACTCCTATACTGTGTCAGTACTGTTGATACAGACTCCTATACTGTGTCAGTACTGTTGATACAGACTACTATACTGTGTCAGTACTGTTGATACAGACTCCTATACTGTGTCAGTACTGTTGATACAGACTCCTATACTGTGTCAGTACTGTTGATACAGACTCCTATACTGTGTCAGTACTGTTGATACAGACTCCTATACTGTGTCAGTACTGTTGATACAGACTCCTATACTGTGTCAGTACTGTTGATACAGACTCCTATACTGTGTCAGTACTGTTGATACAGACTCCTATACTGTGTCAGTACTGTTGATACAGACTCCTATACTGTGTCAGTACTGTTGATACAGACTCCTATACTGTGTCAGTACTGTTGATACAGACTCTTATACTGTGTCAGTACTGTTGATACAGACTCCTATACTGTGTCAGTACTGTTGATACAGACTACTATACTGTGTCAGTACTGTTGAGGCAGACTCCTATACTGTGTCAGTACTGTTGATACAGACTCCTATACTGTGTCAGTACTGTTGATACAGACTACTATACTGTGTCAGTACTGTTGATACAGACTCCTATACTGTGTCAGTACTGTTGATACAGACTCCTATACTGTGTCAGTACTGTTGATACAGACTACTATACTGTGTCAGTACTGTTGATACAGACTCCTATACTGTGTCAGTACTGTTGATACAGACTACTATACTGTGTCAGTACTGTTGATACAGACTCCTATACTGTGTCAGTACTGTTGAGGCAGACTCCTATACTGTGTCAGTACTGTTGATGCAGACTCCTATACTGTGTCAGTACTGTTGATGCAGACTCCTATACTGTGTCAGTACTGTTGATACAGACTCCTATACTGTGTCAGTACTGTTGATGCAGACTCCTATACTGTGTCAGTACTGTTGATACAGACTCCTATACTGTGTCAGTACTGTTGATACAGACTCCTATACTGTGTCAGTACTGTTGATACAGACTCCTATACTGTGTCAGTACTGTTGATACAGACTCCTATACTGTGTCAGTACTGTTGATACAGACTCCTATACTGTGTCAGTACTGTTGATACAGACTCCTATACTGTGTCAGTACTGTTGATACAGACTCCTATACTGTGTCAGTACTGTTGATACAGACTCCTATACTGTGTCAGTACTGTTGATACAGACTCCTATACTGTGTCAGTACTGTTGATACAGACTCCTATACTGTGTCAGTACTGTTGATACAGACTCCTATACTGTGTCAGTACTGTTGATACAGACTCCTATACTGTGTCAGTACTGTTGATACAGACTCCTATACTGTGTCAGTACTGTTGATACAGACTCCTATACTGTGTCAGTACTGTTGATACAGACTCCTATACTGTGTCAGTACTGTTGATACAGACTACTATACTGTGTCAGTACTGTTGATACAGACTCCTATACTGTGTCAGTACTGTTGATACAGACTCCTATACTGTGTCAGTACTGTTGATACAGACTCCTATACTGTGTCAGTACTGTTGATACAGACTCCTATACTGTGTCAGTACTGTTGATACAGACTCCTATACTGTGTCAGTACTGTTGATACAGACTACTATACTGTGTCAGTACTGTTGATACAGACTCCTATACTGTGTCAGTACTGTTGATACAGACTCCTATACTGTGTCAGTACTGTTGATACAGACTCCTATACTGTGTCAGTACTGTTGATACAGACTCCTATACTGTGTCAGTACTGTTGATACAGACTCCTATACTGTGTCAGTACTGTTGATACAGACTCCTATACTGTGTCAGTACTGTTGATACAGACTCCTATACTGTGTCAGTACTGTTGATACAGACTCCTATACTGTGTCAGTACTGTTGATACAGACTCCTATACTGTGTCAGTACTGTTGATACAGACTCCTATACTGTGTCAGTACTGTTGATACAGACTCCTATACTGTGTCAGTACTGTTGATACAGACTCCTATACTGTGTCAGTACTGTTGATACAGACTCCTATACTGTGTCAGTACTGTTGATACAGACTACTATACTGTGTCAGTACTGTTGATACAGACTCCTATACTGTGTCAGTACTGTTGATACAGACTCCTATACTGTGTCAGTACTGTTGATACAGACTCCTATACTGTGTCAGTACTGTTGATACAGACTCCTATACTGTGTCAGTACTGTTGATACAGACTCCTATACTGTGTCAGTACTGTTGATACAGACTCCTATACTGTGTCAGTACTGTTGATACAGACTCCTATACTGTGTCAGTACTGTTGATACAGACTCCTATACTGTGTCAGTACTGTTGATACAGACTCCTATACTGTGTCAGTACTGTTGATACAGACTCCTATACTGTGTCAGTACTGTTGATACAGACTCCTATACTGTGTCAGTACTGTTGATACAGACTCCTATACTGTGTCAGTACTGTTGATACAGACTCCTATACTGTGTCAGTACTGTTGATACAGACTCCTATACTGTGTCAGTACTGTTGATACAGACTCCTATACTGTGTCAGTACTGTTGATACAGACTCCTATACTGTGTCAGTACTGTTGATACAGACTCCTATACTGTGTCAGTACTGTTGATACAGACTCCTATACTGTGTCAGTACTGTTGATACAGACTCCTATACTGTGTCAGTACTGTTGATACAGACTCCTATACTGTGTCAGTACTGTTGATACAGACTCCTATACTGTGTCAGTACTGTTGATACAGACTACTATACTGTGTCAGTACTGTTGATACAGACTCCTATACTGTGTCAGTACTGTTGATACAGACTACTATACTGTGTCAGTACTGTTGATACAGACTCCTATACTGTGTCAGTACTGTTGATACAGACTACTATACTGTGTCAGTACTGTTGATACAGACTCCTATACTGTGTCAGTACTGTTGATACAGACTCCTATACTGTGTCAGTACTGTTGATACAGACTCCTATACTGTGTCAGTACTGTTGATACAGACTCCTATACTGTGTCAGTACTGTTGATACAGACTCCTATACTGTGTCAGTACTGTTGATACAGACTCCTATACTGTGTCAGTACTGTTGATACAGACTCCTATACTGTGTCAGTACTGTTGATACAGACTCCTATACTGTGTCAGTACTGTTGATACAGACTCCTATACTGTGTCAGTACTGTTGATACAGACTCCTATACTGTGTCAGTACTGTTGATACAGACTCCTATACTGTGTCAGTACTGTTGATACAGACTCCTATACTGTGTCAGTACTGTTGATACAGACTCCTATACTGTGTCAGTACTGTTGATACAGACTCCTATACTGTGTCAGTACTGTTGATACAGACTCCTATACTGTGTCAGTACTGTTGATACAGACTCCTATACTGTGTCAGTACTGTTGATACAGACTACTATACTGTGTCAGTACTGTTGATACAGACTACTATACTGTGTCAGTACTGTTGATACAGACTCCTATACTGTGTCAGTACTGTTGATACAGACTCCTATACTGTGTCAGTACTGTTGATACAGACTCCTATACTGTGTCAGTACTGTTGATACAGACTCCTATACTGTGTCAGTACTGTTGATACAGACTCCTATACTGTGTCAGTACTGTTGATACAGACTACTATACTGTGTCAGTACTGTTGATACAGACTCCTATACTGTGTCAGTACTGTTGATACAGACTCCTATACTGTGTCAGTACTGTTGATACAGACTCCTATACTGTGTCAGTACTGTTGATACAGACTCCTATACTGTGTCAGTACTGTTGATACAGACTCCTATACTGTGTCAGTACTGTTGATACAGACTCCTATACTGTGTCAGTACTGTTGATACAGACTCCTATACTGTGTCAGTACTGTTGATACAGACTCCTATACTGTGTCAGTACTGTTGATACAGACTCCTATACTGTGTCAGTACTGTTGATACAGACTCCTATACTGTGTCAGTACTGTTGATACAGACTCCTATACTGTGTCAGTACTGTTGATACAGACTCCTATACTGTGTCAGTACTGTTGATACAGACTCCTATACTGTGTCAGTACTGTTGATACAGACTCCTATACTGTGTCAGTACTGTTGATACAGACTCCTATACTGTGTCAGTACTGTTGATACAGACTCCTATACTGTGTCAGTACTGTTGATACAGACTCCTATACTGTGTCAGTACTGTTGATACAGACTCCTATACTGTGTCAGTACTGTTGATACAGACTCCTATACTGTGTCAGTACTGTTGATACAGACTCCTATACTGTGTCAGTACTGTTGATACAGACTACTATACTGTGTCAGTACTGTTGATACAGACTCCTATACTGTGTCAGTACTGTTGATACAGACTCCTATACTGTGTCAGTACTGTTGATACAGACTCCTATACTGTGTCAGTACTGTTGATACAGACTCCTATACTGTGTCAGTACTGTTGATACAGACTCCTATACTGTGTCAGTACTGTTGATACAGACTCCTATACTGTGTCAGTACTGTTGATACAGACTACTATACTGTGTCAGTACTGTTGATACAGACTCCTATACTGTGTCAGTACTGTTGATACAGACTCCTATACTGTGTCAGTACTGTTGATACAGACTCCTATACTGTGTCAGTACTGTTGATACAGACTCCTATACTGTGTCAGTACTGTTGATACAGACTCCTATACTGTGTCAGTACTGTTGATACAGACTCCTATACTGTGTCAGTACTGTTGATACAGACTCCTATACTGTGTCAGTACTGTTGATACAGACTCCTATACTGTGTCAGTACTGTTGATACAGACTCCTATACTGTGTCAGTACTGTTGATACAGACTCCTATACTGTGTCAGTACTGTTGATACAGACTCCTATACTGTGTCAGTACTGTTGATACAGACTCCTATACTGTGTCAGTACTGTTGATACAGACTCCTATACTGTGTCAGTACTGTTGATACAGACTCCTATACTGTGTCAGTACTGTTGATACAGACTCCTATACTGTGTCAGTACTGTTGATACAGACTCCTATACTGTGTCAGTACTGTTGATACAGACTCCTATACTGTGTCAGTACTGTTGATACAGACTCCTATACTGTGTCAGTACTGTTGATACAGACTCCTATACTGTGTCAGTACTGTTGATACAGACTCCTATACTGTGTCAGTACTGTTGATACAGACTCCTATACTGTGTCAGTACTGTTGATACAGACTCCTATACTGTGTCAGTACTGTTGATACAGACTCCTATACTGTGTCAGTACTGTTGATACAGACTCCTATACTGTGTCAGTACTGTTGATACAGACTCCTATACTGTGTCAGTACTGTTGATACAGACTCCTATACTGTGTCAGTACTGTTGATACAGACTCCTATACTGTGTCAGTACTGTTGATACAGACTCCTATACTGTGTCAGTACTGTTGATACAGACTCCTATACTGTGTCAGTACTGTTGATACAGACTCCTATACTGTGTCAGTACTGTTGATACAGACTCCTATACTGTGTCAGTACTGTTGATACAGACTCCTATACTGTGTCAGTACTGTTGATACAGACTCCTATACTGTGTCAGTACTGTTGATACAGACTCCTATACTGTGTCAGTACTGTTGATACAGACTCCTATACTGTGTCAGTACTGTTGATACAGACTCCTATACTGTGTCAGTACTGTTGATACAGACTCCTATACTGTGTCAGTACTGTTGATACAGACTCCTATACTGTGTCAGTACTGTTGATACAGACTCCTATACTGTGTCAGTACTGTTGATACAGACTCCTATACTGTGTCAGTACTGTTGATACAGACTCCTATACTGTGTCAGTACTGTTGATACAGACTCCTATACTGTGTCAGTACTGTTGATACAGACTCCTATACTGTGTCAGTACTGTTGATACAGACTCCTATACTGTGTCAGTACTGTTGATACAGACTCCTATACTGTGTCAGTACTGTTGATACAGACTCCTATACTGTGTCAGTACTGTTGATACAGACTCCTATACTGTGTCAGTACTGTTGATACAGACTCCTATACTGTGTCAGTACTGTTGATACAGACTCCTATACTGTGTCAGTACTGTTGATACAGACTCCTATACTGTGTCAGTACTGTTGATACAGACTCCTATACTGTGTCAGTACTGTTGATACAGACTCCTATACTGTGTCAGTACTGTTGATACAGACTCCTATACTGTGTCAGTACTGTTGATACAGACTCCTATACTGTGTCAGTACTGTTGATACAGACTCCTATACTGTGTCAGTACTGTTGATACAGACTCCTATACTGTGTCAGTACTGTTGATACAGACTCCTATACTGTGTCAGTACTGTTGATACAGACTCCTATACTGTGTCAGTACTGTTGATACAGACTCCTATACTGTGTCAGTACTGTTGATACAGACTCCTATACTGTGTCAGTACTGTTGATACAGACTCCTATACTGTGTCAGTACTGTTGATACAGACTCCTATACTGTGTCAGTACTGTTGATACAGACTCCTATACTGTGTCAGTACTGTTGATACAGACTCCTATACTGTGTCAGTACTGTTGATACAGACTCCTATACTGTGTCAGTACTGTTGATACAGACTCCTATACTGTGTCAGTACTGTTGATACAGACTCCTATACTGTGTCAGTACTGTTGATACAGACTCCTATACTGTGTCAGTACTGTTGATACAGACTCCTATACTGTGTCAGTACTGTTGATACAGACTCCTATACTGTGTCAGTACTGTTGATACAGACTCCTATACTGTGTCAGTACTGTTGATACAGACTCCTATACTGTGTCAGTACTGTTGATACAGACTCCTATACTGTGTCAGTACTGTTGATACAGACTCCTATACTGTGTCAGTACTGTTGATACAGACTCCTATACTGTGTCAGTACTGTTGATACAGACTCCTATACTGTGTCAGTACTGTTGATACAGACTCCTATACTGTGTCAGTACTGTTGATACAGACTCCTATACTGTGTCAGTACTGTTGATACAGACTCCTATACTGTGTCAGTACTGTTGATACAGACTCCTATACTGTGTCAGTACTGTTGATACAGACTCCTATACTGTGTCAGTACTGTTGATACAGACTCCTATACTGTGTCAGTACTGTTGATACAGACTCCTATACTGTGTCAGTACTGTTGATACAGACTCCTATACTGTGTCAGTACTGTTGATACAGACTCCTATACTGTGTCAGTACTGTTGATACAGACTCCTATACTGTGTCAGTACTGTTGATACAGACTCCTATACTGTGTCAGTACTGTTGATACAGACTCCTATACTGTGTCAGTACTGTTGATACAGACTCCTATACTGTGTCAGTACTGTTGATACAGACTCCTATACTGTGTCAGTACTGTTGATACAGACTCCTATACTGTGTCAGTACTGTTGATACAGACTCCTATACTGTGTCAGTACTGTTGATACAGACTCCTATACTGTGTCAGTACTGTTGATACAGACTCCTATACTGTGTCAGTACTGTTGATACAGACTCCTATACTGTGTCAGTACTGTTGATACAGACTCCTATACTGTGTCAGTACTGTTGATACAGACTCCTATACTGTGTCAGTACTGTTGATACAGACTCCTATACTGTGTCAGTACTGTTGATACAGACTCCTATACTGTGTCAGTACTGTTGATACAGACTCCTATACTGTGTCAGTACTGTTGATACAGACTCCTATACTGTGTCAGTACTGTTGATACAGACTCCTATACTGTGTCAGTACTGTTGATACAGACTCCTATACTGTGTCAGTACTGTTGATACAGACTCCTATACTGTGTCAGTACTGTTGATACAGACTCCTATACTGTGTCAGTACTGTTGATACAGACTCCTATACTGTGTCAGTACTGTTGATACAGACTCCTATACTGTGTCAGTACTGTTGATACAGACTCCTATACTGTGTCAGTACTGTTGATACAGACTCCTATACTGTGTCAGTACTGTTGATACAGACTCCTATACTGTGTCAGTACTGTTGATACAGACTCCTATACTGTGTCAGTACTGTTGATACAGACTCCTATACTGTGTCAGTACTGTTGATACAGACTCCTATACTGTGTCAGTACTGTTGATACAGACTCCTATACTGTGTCAGTACTGTTGATACAGACTCCTATACTGTGTCAGTACTGTTGATACAGACTCCTATACTGTGTCAGTACTGTTGATACAGACTCCTATACTGTGTCAGTACTGTTGATACAGACTCCTATACTGTGTCAGTACTGTTGATACAGACTCCTATACTGTGTCAGTACTGTTGATACAGACTCCTATACTGTGTCAGTACTGTTGATACAGACTCCTATACTGTGTCAGTACTGTTGATACAGACTACTATACTGTGTCAGTACTGTTGATACAGACTCCTATACTGTGTCAGTACTGTTGATACAGACTCCTATACTGTGTCAGGACTGTTGATACAGACTCCTATACTGTGTCAGTACTGTTGATACAGACTCCTATACTGTGTCAGTACTGTTGATACAGACTCCTATACTGTGTCAGGACTGTTGATACAGACTCCTATACTGTGTCAGTACTGTTGATACAGACTCCTATACTGTGTCAGTACTGTTGATACAGACTCCTATACTGTGTCAGTACTGTTGATACAGACTCCTATACTGTGTCAGTACTGTTGATACAGACTCCTATACTGTGTCAGTACTGTTGATACAGACTACTATACTGTGTCAGTACTGTTGATACAGACTCCTATACTGTGTCAGTACTGTTGATACAGACTCCTATACTGTGTCAGTACTGTTGATACAGACTCCTATACTGTGTCAGTACTGTTGATACAGACTCCTATACTGTGTCAGTACTGTTGATACAGACTCCTATACTGTGTCAGTACTGTTGATACAGACTCCTATACTGTGTCAGTACTGTTGATACAGACTCCTATACTGTGTCAGTACTGTTGATACAGACTCCTATACTGTGTCAGTACTGTTGATACAGACTACTATACTGTGTCAGTACTGTTGATACAGACTACTATACTGTGTCAGTACTGTTGATACAGACTACTATACTGTGTCAGTACTGTTGATACAGACTCCTATACTGTGTCAGTACTGTTGATACAGACTACTATACTGTGTCAGTACTGTTGATATAGACTACTATACTGTGTCAGTACTGTTGATACAGACTCCTATACTGTGTCAGTACTGTTGATACAGACTCCTATACTGTGTCAGTACTGTTGATACAGACTCCTATACTGTGTCAGTACTGTTGATACAGACTCCTATACTGTGTCAGTACTGTTGATGCAGACTCCTATACTGTGTCAGTACTGTTGATACAGACTCCTATACTGTGTCAGTACTGTTGATACAGACTCCTATACTGTGTCAGTACTGTTGATACAGACTCCTATACTGTGTCAGTACTGTTGATGCAGACTCCTATACTGTGTCAGTACTGTTGATACAGACTCCTATACTGTGTCAGTACTGTTGATACAGACTCCTATACTGTGTCAGTACTGTTGATGCAGACTCCTATACTGTGTCAGTACTGTTGATACAGACTCCTATACTGTGTCAGTACTGTTGATACAGACTCCTATACTGTGTCAGTACTGTTGATACAGACACTGCCACAGTGTCAGTACTGTTGATACAGACACTCTGGATCAAAGTGTCTGATAAATGGCAGTTATTCTTATTATATTATCTAGTGTGGCGTGCAGTATCTAATGGTTGGCGTGCAGTATATAATGGTTGGCGTGCAGTATATAATGGTTGGCGTGCAGTATATAATGGTCGGCATGCAGTATATAATGGTCGGCGTGCAGTATATAATGGTTGGCGTGCAGTATATAATGGTTGGCGTGCAGTATATAATGGTTGGCGTGCAGTATATAATGGTTGGCGTGCAGTATATAATGGTTGGCGTGCAGTTTATAATGGTTGGCGTGCAGTATATAATGGTTGGCGTGCAGTATATAATGGTTGGCGTGCAGTATATAATGGTTGGCGTGCAGTATATAATGGTTGGCGTGCAGTATATAATGGTTAGCGTGCAGTATATAATGGTTGGCAGGCCAGGCATGTCAGGACTCTGCATTTAGATCACAGAGGAGGCGAAGGATGGCCACCACGCTGTCTATGTGTCTCATGTTGCTGCCTGCGATAAACACCTTTACAGAGCAGACAGACTGAGGGGAGCAGACAGACTGAGGGGAGCAGACAGACTGAGGGGAGCAGACAGACAGAGGGGAGCAGACAGTCTGAAGGGAGCAGACAGACAGAGGGGAGCAGACAGAGGGGATCATGTAGAGCAGACAGACAGAGGGGAGCAGACAGACAGAGGGGATCATGTAGAGCAGACAGACTGAGGGGAGCAGACCGACAGAGGGGAGCAGACAGACAGAGGGGAGCAGACAGACTGAGGGGAGCAGACAGAACTGAAGGGAGCATGTAGAGCAGACAGACTGAGGGGAGCAGACAGACTGAGGGGAGCAGACAGACAGAGGGGAGCAGACAGACAGAGGGGAGCAGACAGACAGAGGGGAGCAGACAGACAGAGGGGAGCAGACATACTGAGGGGAGCAGACAGACAGAGGGGAGCAGACAGAGGGGATCATGTAGAGCAGACAGACAGAGGGGAGCAGACAGACAGAGGGGATCATGTAGAACAGACAGACAGAGGGGAGCAGACAGACAGAGGGGAGCATGTAGAGCAGACAGACAGAGGAGAGCAGACAGACAGAGGGGATCATGTAGAGCAGACAGACAGAGGGGAGCAGACAGACAGAGGGGATCATGTAGAGCAGACAGACAGAGGGGAGCAGACAGACAGAGGGGATCATGTAGAGCAGACAGACTGAGGGGAGCAGACAGACAGAGGGGAGCAGACAGACTGAAGGGAGCATGTAGAGCAGACAGACTGAAGGGAGCATGTAGAGCAGACAGACTGAGGGTAGCAGACAGACTGAGGGGAGCAGACAGACTGAGGGGAGCAGACAGACTGAGGGGAGCAGACAGACTGAGGGGAGCAGACAGACTGAGGGGAGCAGACAGACTGAGGGGAGCAGACAGACTGAGGGGAGCAGACAGACTGAGGGGAGCAGACAGACTGAAGGGAGCATGTAGAGCAGACAGACTGAAGGGAGCATGTAGAGCAGACAGACTGAGGGTAGCAGACAGACTGAGGGGAGCAGACAGACTGAGGGGAGCAGACAGACTGAGGGGAGCAGACAGACTGAGGGGAGCAGACAGACTGAAGGGAGCATGTAGAGCAGACATACTGAAGGGAGCATGTAGAGCAGACAGACTGAGGGGAGCAGACAGACAGAGGGGAGTATGTAGAGCAGACAGACAGAGGGGAGCATGTAGAGCAGACAGACTGAGGGGAGCAGACAGACAGAGGGGAGCATGTAGAGCAGACAGACAGAGGGGAGCATGTAGAGCAGACAGACAGAGGGGAGCATGTAGAGCAGACAGACAGAGGGGAGCATGTAGAGCAGACAGACAGAGGGGAGCATGTAGAGCAGACAGAGGGGATTAGACAGAAGCTGGAGACTGTGTTCTACTACAGAGCAGGACATGTATGTATGTGTATCAGAGTAGGAGTGTCTGATCTAGGATCAGGTCCCTCCTGTCCGTATCATCTGATTCATTATGATCTAGAATCAGGTCCCTCCTGCCCGTATCATCTGATTCATTATGATCTAGGTTCAGGTCCCTCCTGCCCGTATCATCTGATTTATTATGATCTAGGATCAGGTCCCTCCTGTCCGTATCATCTGATTCATTATGATCTAGGATCAGGTCCCTCCTGCCCGTATCATCTGATTCATTATGATCTAGGATCAGGTCCCTCCTGTCCATATCATCTGATTCATTATGATCTAGGATCAGGTCCCTCCTGTCCACATCATCTGATTCATTATGATCTAGGATCAGGTCCCTCCTGCCCGTATCATCTGATTCATTATGATCTAGGATCAGATCCCTCCTGTCCGTATCATCTGATTCATTATGATCTAGGATCAGGTCCCTCCTGCCCGTATCATCTGATTCATTATGATCTAGGATCGTGTCCCTCCTGTCCGTATCATCTGATTCATTATGATCTAGGATCAGATCCCTCCTGTCCGTATCATCTGATTCATTATGATCTAGGATCAGGTCCCTCCTGCCCGTATCATCTGATTCATTATGATCTAGGATCAGGTCCCTCCTGTCCGTATCATCTGATTCATTATGATCTAGGATCAGGTCCCTCCTGCCCGTATCACCTGATTCATTATGATCTAGGATCAGATCCCTCCTGTCCGTATCATCTGATTCATTATGATCTAGGATCAGGTCCCTCCTGTCCACATCATCTGATTCATTATGATCTAAAAGGCTAAACTAATCCTAGATCAGCTCTCCTACTCTGAAACACTCTGAATCCCAACCCTGAGTTGATCTGAGGTCAGTATGACACAGCAGCTGTGTTGTTCCACCCCGAGAACCTTCTCAAACGTTCACCCCAGAACCTTCTCAAACGTTCACCCCTTTCCACCTCCACTTTCAACACTAGTTTGACTCTCCCTCATTCCTCTGTCTACACTGCACCCAAACCCCTTCCCTCGCCTTGAAGGAGCTGGACAGCGTCAGCTGTTAACAGTGGAGAGCCTTGAAGGAGCTGGACAGCGTCAGCTGTTAACAGTGGAGAGCCTTGAAGGAGCTGGACAGCGTCAGCTGTTAACAGTGGAGAGCCTTGAAGGAGCTGGACAGCGTCAGCTGTTAACAGTGGAGAGCCTTGAAGGAGCTAGACAACGTCAGCTGTTAACCTTGGAGAGCCTTGAAGGAGCTGGACAGCGTTAGCTGTTAACAGTGGAGAGCCTTGAAGGAGCTAGACAGCGTCAGCTGTTAACAGTGGAGAGCCTTGAAGGAGCTGGACAGCGTCAGCTGTTAACAGTGGAGAGCCTTGAAGGAGCTAGACAACGTCAGCTGTTAACAGTGGAGAGCCTTGAAGGAGCTGGACAACGTCAGCTGTTAACAGTGGAGAGCCTTGAAGGAGCTGGACAACGTCAGCTGGTTAACAGTGGAGAGCTTTGAAGGAGCTAGACAACGTCAGCTGTTAACAGTGGAGAGCCTTGAAGGAGCTGGACAACGTCAGCTGTTAACAGTGGAGAGCCTTGAAGGAGCTGGACAGCGTTAGCTGTTAACAGTGGAGAGCCTTGAAGGAGCTAGACAACGTCAGCTGTTAACAGTGGAGAGCCTTGAAGGAGCTGGACAACGTCAGCTGTTAACAGTGGAGAGCCTTGAAGGAGCTGGACAACGTCAGCTGGTTAACAGTGGAGAGCTTTGAAGGAGCTAGACAACGTCAGCTGTTAACAGTGGAGAGCCTTGAAGGAGCTGGACAACGTCAGCTGTTAACAGTGGAGAGCCTTGAAGGAGCTAGACAACGTCAGCTGTTAACCTTGGAGAGCCTTGAAGGAGCTAGACAACGTCAGCTGGTTAACAGTGGAGAGCCTTGAAGGAGCTAGACAACGTCAGCTGGTTAACAGTGGAGAGCCTTGAAGGAGCTAGACAACGTCAGCTGGTTAACAGTGGAGAGCCTTGAAGGAGCTAAACAACGTCAGCTGTTAACAGTGGAGAGCCTTGAAGGAGCTAGACAACGTCAGCTGGTTAACAGTGGAGAGCCTTGAAGGAGCTAGACAACGTCAGCTGGTTAACAGTGGAGAGCCTTGAAGGAGCTAGACAACGTCAGCTGGTTAACAGTGGAGAGACTTGAAGGAGCTAGACAACGTCAGCTGGTTAACAGTGGAGAGAAAATCCCATAAAGAAGAAAAAAAAACAGAGACGATTTCACACCGTTGATCCTTTTACCTCGAAATAGAAACGTCTATTAACAACACTACAACAAAACCAAGCCACCACTAAATGTTCTTCTTATTTCTATTTCTCCTGTGTTTTTTGTTCTACTTTATTTATTTCTACTTACTATTGATATTGATTGGGAAAGAGCAAGAAAATACATTTTCACTGTAGCAGCGCACGTGACAATAAAACAACGTGAAACATGAAACACTGTTGAATGCTTCCACATGTTATGTCCATAGACTCTCATGAGGCCTTGCACGCCACAGAGTCAGACACAGCATCCAATAGGCCTGCTGATATCGGGCTATATTTAGGAGAAGTACAGTGGGCACTCAGGGGTAAATAGGGATGGATAAGAATAGTGGTCTAATATGGGAATGGTATTCTGAGACTGCTGATTCTTGAGGGTTCTGAGCAACTGGTGGACAAAGACGAGCTGTTTGCGTGTCTGTCTGTCTGTCTGTCTGTCTGTCTGTCTGTCTGTCTGTCTGCATGACTCTGTCTGTCTGAATCTCTGTCTGTCTGTCTGTCTGTCTGTCTGTCTGTCTGTCTGTCTGTCTGTCTGCATGACTCTGTCTGTCTGAATCTCTGTCTGTCTGTCTGTCTGTCTGTCTGTCTGTCTGTCTGTCTGTCTGCATGTCTGTCTGCATGTCTGTCTGCATGTCTGTCTGCATGTCTATGTGTCTCAGTCTGTCTGTCTGTCTGCGTGTTTCTGTCTGTCTGTCTGTCTGTCTGTCTGTCTGCCTGCCTGCCTGCCTGCCTGTCTGTCTGTCTGTCTGTCTGTCTGTCTGTCTACTATGGGTCCACTTTGAGACAGACGGGTAATGTCTGCATTCAGCTCTCATTCTTTCTGCCCTTCACAATAATGGTAATCCTCCTTGCTTTCCCTTCATTTTGACCGTTGGCACATATTCATATTTATAATCTCATCGCTTTCTCTCTGTCTTCTGACATCCTCTTTCTCAATCTCTTCTAAATTCATTCTCAAGAATTTTCTCTTGTGGGTAAATTAGAAAAGTATATATATATATATATATATATATATATATATATATATATATATATATATATATATATATATATATATATATATATATATATATATATATACAGTATATAGCTTCAGCAAAGCAGGAGAGAACTTCCAAGTATTTTGTTGGTTAATTTCAATGTCAACTGACACCGTCACTGACATGACATGGCTGTCGTATTCCTATTCTAAGATGGAGGATAAACCAAATCACTGCTGGGACTCTCCCCAATACAGCAGGAACGAAAACATGACACGTAATTCAGATCATGTCACCATTCGGTCTTTTTTACATTCTAAGGAGTGTCTTTCACTCAGCACAACGGATAACACCTGTTCCACTGTGGATTGATCTCCGGGAGTTCCAGACTGAAAATGTACACTTATTGGAACGTCAAGATATCGATATATATTGGGGCCCGTAATCAAACGGCTCAAACTTCTCAAGCGAATATGCTTAAATGTAGAACACACTACAGTAGTAATAAGTAACAGGTCATTTCAGAGATTCTCTCTTTGTTTTTGTTTTTAACTAACTTCTACGTCATGCAGTTTGAAATAAATCCACTTCCGTTGATCTTGAATATGATAACGTCCTCTCTTCTGTTTTTACTAACTTGTCTTTTCTCTCATGCCATTTCATTTCCTAAATCAAGAGCGTATTAGCCAGTGATTTTACTAACGTCTCTCTCATTGAACAATGCGTTGTTTTGGAAGAGCTTGCAGGGATAGCATTTCATTGTACTGTTGACACCTGCTGTATCCTGTAACACGTGACAAAAAAACTTTGATTTGATTTGCTGTCTGTTTTTGACCCCTGACCTCTCACCTGAGTTTGAGTTTCAGCAGGTCGTCAGCCAGGTTGTCTCTCTCCACTTCCATGCGGGCTCTGTCATTGGACATGCTGTCCACCTGACGCCTCAGCTCTCTCATCTCCTCTTCGTACATCTCGGCCACGCGGGTCGGCTCGTGACCCCTCATCCTCTCGATCTCCACCACCAGAGTAGCGTTCTGCTGCTCCAGGAAACGGACCTTCTCGATGTAGCTGGCGAACCGGTCGTTCAGGTGTTGCAGCTCTGCCTTCTCATTGGTTCTGGTGTCCAGGAAGTCACGGTTAGTGGCGTCGGCCAGGTTGAAGTCCAGCTTCTCGCCCATCCCGGCGTACGAGCGCATCGCGCCCCCGGAGGAGGAACGAATGCTGCCGGAGGAGTAACTGGGGCGGGCTGAGGTCTTGGTCATCTCGTACACTCTGGAGGACATGTGGCCCGCGCCGGAGGAGCCGCGTCCGCCGTGGGAGAACATGGAGGACATGCCTGGGCTGGATCCAACACCGGAGCCGAAGGTCCGGCGGTAGGAAGAGGCTGACTGGGCGGATTGGGAGGAGAAGGACTTGCTCATGGTGGACGTTGTCCGAGGGTCTGGCTGGAGGAACTTGGTTGCTGTTGGAGGTAGATGTCTGAATGAGGGGCTGGAGGACAGGAGAACTGCTATTTGTAGACATACAACGCCCACTCCATATCTCCAAGCCCCCTGCCTCCAACTCCCTCAATCACACCACTCTCTCTCTCTCTCTCTCTCTCTCTCTCTGTCTCTCTCTCTCTCTTCTCATGTCTCTCTCTTCTCATGTCTCTCTCTTCTCATGTCTCTCTCTCTCTCTCTCTCTCTCTCTCTCTCTCTCTCTCTGTCTCTCTGTCTCTCTCGCTCTCTCTCTCTCGCTCTCTCTCTCTCGCTCTCTCTCTCTCTCTCGCGCTCTCGCTCTCTCTCTCTCTCTCTCTCTCTCTGTCTCTGTCTCTCTGTCTCTCTGTCTCTCTGTCTCTCTGTCTCTCTGTCTCTCTCTCTCTCTCTCTCTCTCTGTCTCTCTGTCTCTCTGTCTCTCTGTCTCTCTGTCTCTCTGTCTCTCTGTCTCTCTCTCTCTCTCTCTCTCTCTCTCATCTCTCTCTCATTTCTATTCCCACTCTTTGATTCAGCTGTCATAGGCTCTGGTTTCCAGTAGCAGTGTGGAGGCTAGCCAGTGTGGGGGTGTAGGAAGTGGGTGTGGGTGTGGGGGTGTAGTAGTTGTTGGAAGTGGGTGTGTAGGAGTTTTTGGAAAGTGGGTGTGTGTGGGGGTGTTAGTCTCATGGCCTTCTTCAAAACATGAGATTACGGTTATTAGTTTCCGTACACATCTCTTATCAGAGGGACAGAAACTAGTCGACCACGTATGTATTCTTACATTGTCAAACTATGCTGCTGTGTTAAAGGATTGTAGTCTTTTTTGACTGTTGGAAACTCTTCAGAACCCATCAAACTACTGTGTTTAGCTCCCAGATCACTGCCCTTTTTGTCCTCAGTTTTTATCCATAATATTGGGTGAAACGAAAACAGTTCATACCCGAAATAGCTGGACGCAGCAGAACAATGCACTAGCTGTGATGTAAAACCTGATAGCAATATTTATGAGACTAGCCTAGCCATTTATTGGTGAATTTTATTAATCATGCATCGCCTGGCTG
>NC_074683.1:52642407-52678443 GCF_029448725.1 Salvelinus fontinalis
AGCAGAGGGACAGAAACTGACATGTGCTCTAGATATTCTTAACCAAGTATAGACACGAGCCCCATGCCCAGTCTGCCCTGCCCCACTGCCAACAGTCATATAATATGTATACTATGTCTCTGAAATAATCTTTCTACAGAGAGGTGAGCAATGCCATGGTTTTATTATCAGCATAAGCTCTGACAAAGACCTTGAGGCCGATAAGTAAATATTATTAAATAGCAGTGATACTAGCCAGAGCAGTGAGACTATCAAGAGCAGTGAGACTAGCCAGAGCAGTGATACTATCAAGAGCAGTGATACTAGCCAGAGCAGTGATACTATCCAGAGCAGTGATACTATCCAGAGCAGTGAGACTAGCCAGAGCAGTGATACTAGCCAGAGCAGTGATACTATCAAGAGCAGTGATACTAGCCAGAGCAGTGATACTATCCAGAGCAGTGATACTATCCAGAGCAGTGAGACTAGCCAGAGCAGTGATACTAGCCAGAGCAGTGAGACTATCAAGAGCAGTGAGACTAGCCAGAGCAGTGATACTATCCAGAGCAGTGATACTATCCAGAGCAGTGATACTATCCAGAGCAGTGATACTATCCAGAGCAGTGATACTAGCCAGGGCAGTGAGACTATCAAGAGTAGTGATACTATCCAGAGCAGTGAGACGATCCAGAGCAGAGATACTATCCAGAGCAGTGATACTAGCCAGAGCAGTGGTACTATCCAGAGCAGTGATACTATCAGCCGCAGTGATACTAGCCAGAGCAGTGATACTAGCCAGAGCAGTGATACTATCAGCCGCAGTGATACTAGCCAGAGCAGTGATACTATCCAGAGCAGTGATACTATCCAGAGTAGTGAGACTAGCCAGAGCAGTGATACTATCCAGAGTAGTGATACTATCCAGAGCAGTGATACTAGCAGTGATACTATCCAGAGCAGTGATACTATCCAGAGCAGTGATACTAGCCAGAGCAGTGATACTATCCAGAGCAGTGATACTATCCAGAGCAGTGATACTAGCAGTGATACTATCCAGAGCAGTGATACTATTCAGAGCAGTGATACTAGCAGTGATACTATCCAGAGCAGTGATACTATCCAGAGCAGTGATACTAGCAGTGATACTAGCCAGAGCAGTGATACTAGCAGTGATACTAGCCAGAGCAGTGATACTATCCAGAGCAGTGATACTAGCAGTGATACTAGCCAGAGCAGTGATACTAGCAGTGATACTATCCAGAGCAGTGATACTAGCAGTGATACTAGCCAGAGCAGTGATACTAGCAGTGATACTAGCCAGAGCAGTGATACTATCCAGAGCAGTGATACTATCCAGAGTAGTGATACTATCCAGAGCAGTGATACTATCCAGAGCAGTGATACTATCCAGAGCAGTGATACTATCCAGAGCAGTGATACTAGCAGTGATACTATCCAGAGCAGTGATACTAGCAGTGATACTATCCAGAGCAGTGATACTAGCCAGAGCAGTGATACTATCCAGAGTAGTGATACTATCTGGAGTAGTGATACTATCTGGAGTAGTGATACTATCCAGAGCAGTGATACTAGCCAGAGCAGTGATACTATCCAGAGCAGTGATACTATCCAGAGCAGTGATACTAGCCAGAGCAGTGATACTATCCAGAGCAGTGATACTAGCAGTGATACTATCCAGAGCAGTGATACTATCCAGAGCAGTGATACTAGCCAGAGCAGTGATACTATCCAGAGCAGTGATACTAGCAGTGATACTAGCCAGAGCAGTGATACTATCAAGAGCAGTGATACTATCCAGAGCAGTGATACTATCCAGAGCAGTGATACTATCCAGAGCAGTGATACTATCCAGAGCAGTGATACTATCCAGAGCAGTGATACTAGCAGTGATACTATCAGCCGCAGTGATACTATCCAGAGCAGTGATACTATCCAGAGCAGTGATACTATCCAGAGCAGTGATACTATCCAGAGCAGTGATACTATCAGTGATACTATCCAGAGCAGTGATACTATCCAGAGCAGTGATACTATCAGTGATACTATCCAGAGTAGTGATACTATCCAGAGCAGTGATACTAGCAGTGATACTATCCAGAGCAGTGATACTATCCAGAGCAGTGATACTATCAGTGATACTAGCCAGAGTAGTGATACTATCCAGAGCAGTGATACTAGCCAGAGCAGTGATACTATCCAGAGCAGTGATACTATCCAGAGTAGTGATACTAGCCAGAGCAGTGATACTATCCAGAGCAGTGATACTATCCAGAGCAGTGATACTATCCAGAGTAGTGATACTATCCAGAGCAGTGATACTATCCAGAGCAGTGATACTAGCCAGAGCAGTGATACTATCCAGAGTAGTGATACTATCCAGAGCAGTGATACTATCCAGAGCAGTGATACTAGCAGTGATACTATCCAGAGCAGTGTACAGGTTACTTATTTTTTCTCATCTTATTCAACTGTTACAAGGCACCTGCAAACTAAGATAGCTCAGATGTGCGAGTGCCTTTTTGAATTTTGAATTATCAGCATAATCTAGGCACCCAGCACCAAGGTCCATTCTGTCATGAGAGACTAGCATGAAATCATCTAGATCTGACGATGTGTATCAACGTGTGTCTAGACACCAAGGTTTATTGCATGGGCCGAATATATGGCCACATGCTGAATAGCTATGTCACTACCGTCAATGTTGACAGATCTGTAAGCTGCTTTGGAGCGGGTAAAAGCCTCTGCAGAATGCCCATATACCATTGAGTAAAACCTTTACTGTGTCTCCCTATAGAGTTACAGTCTGAACGTCAGGGTTGTTCCGTGTCATCTCAGCGAGCCATGACACCCACCGTCTCAGATTGTTCCCGAAATGGTTTCTTGTCGTTAGAAATAGATTAAATAAGCATTCCTGCAACGTTATATTTGTTGAAAGACCATTTTAGATGATGAACAATTAAGCTAATTGATTGCACCTAAATACTGTACTGAACTATACTCTACTTTAATTTACTGTACTGGACTCTACTGTGGTCTACTGTACTGGACTCTACTGTACTGTACTCTACTGTGGTCTACTGTAATGTACTGTAATGTACTGTGGTCTACTGTACTGGACTCTACTGTACTGTACTCTACTGTGGTCTACTGTACTGTAATGTACTGTACTTTACTGTGGTCTACTGTACTGTAATGTACTGTAATGTACTGTGGTCTACTGTACTGTAATGTACTGTACTGTACTCTACTGTGGTCTACTGTACTGGACTCTACTGTACTGTACTCTACTGTGGTCTACTGTAATGTACTGTACTCTACTGTGGTCTACTGTACTGTAATGTACTGTACTGGACTCTACTGTGGTCTACTGTACTGGACTCTACTCTACTGTACTCTACTGTGGTCTACTGTACTGTAATGTACTGTAATGTACTGTACTCTACTGTGGTCTACTGTACTGTAATGTACTGTACTGTACTCTACTGTGGTCTACTGTACTGTAATGTACTGTACTGGACTCTACTGTGGTCTACTGTACTGTAATGTACTGTACTGGACTCTACTGTGGTCTACTGTACTGTAATGTACTGTGGTCTACTGTACTGGACTCTACTGTACTGGACTCTACTGTGGTCTACTGTACTGGACTCTACTGTACTGTACTCTACTGTGGTCTACTGTAATGTACTGTACTGTACTCTACTGTGGTCTACTGTACTGGACTCTACTGTACTGAACTGTGCTGTCCAAACTTCTGAACCGATCATGGAACGTCTATGTTTGGGCCAAATGAAGACCAGTTCAGACGTCTCTGGATGTTGAAATCAGGCCGGACCAAATTTCAGCCACTTTTCGACGTCCATGGACGTCCGGTGTCGGTCGGTGCTCAGCGGGTGAGGATGCTGGTTACAGTAAATGGGAAAGGGAAGGGTCTCGTGGGTAGGTGGCAGTAAGAGCCGGGAGAGGTGATATTCATTGGAGAGAGAGTGAGGAGTTGTCCAGACTTTTCACACTCTTGCTTTGACCACCAGACCAGAAAGAAAACAGTTATGAGCTGAACATAACAGTATGCCAGTGAAAGGAAGGACAGTAACAGGAGACACTATGAGCTGAACATAACAGTCAGTAGAAGAGAGGACAGTAACAGGAGACACTATGAGCTGAACATAACAGTCAGTGGAAGGGAGGACAGTAACAGGAGACACTATGAGCTGAACATAACAGTCAGTGGAAGAGAGGACAGTAACAGGAGACACTATGAGCTGAACATAACAGTCAGTGGAAGAGAGGACAGTAACAGGAGACACTATGAGCTGAACATAACAGTCAGTGGAAGAGAGGACAGTAGCAGGAGACACTATGAGCTGAACATAACAGTCAGTGGAAGAGAGGACAGTAACAGGAGACACTATGAGCTGAACATAACAGTCAGTGGAAGAGAGGACAGTAACAGGAGACACTATGAGCTGAACATAACAGTCAGTGGAAGAGAGGACAGTAGCAGGAGACACTATGAGCTGAACATAACAGTCAGTGGAAGAGAGGACAGTAACAGGAGACACTATGAGCTGAACATAACAGTCAGTGGAAGAGAGGACAGTAACAGGAGACACTATGAGCTGAACATAACAGTCAGTGGAAGAGAGGACAGTAACAGGAGACACTATGAGCTGAACATAACAGTCAGTGGAAGAGAGGACAGTAACAGGAGACACTATGAGCTGAACATAACAGTCAGTGGAAGAGAGGACAGTAGCAGGAGACACTATGAGCTGAACATAACAGTCAGTGGAAGAGAGGACAGTAACAGGAGACACTATGAGCTGAACATAACAGTCAGTGGAAGAGAGGACAGTAACAGGAGACACTATGAGCTGAACATAACAGTCAGTGGAAGAGAGGACAGTAACAGGAGACACTATGAGCTGAACATAACAGTCAGTGGAAGAGAGGACAGTAACAGGAGACACTATGAGCTGAACATAACAGTCAGTGGAAGAGAGGACAGTAACAGGAGACACTATGAGCTGAACATAACAGTCAGTGGAAGAGAGGACAGTAACAGGTAACCCAACAGTGGTTTGTGACTGCTAAGATTTCCATTTGTATCCAATTCAATCGCAGAAATTCTGTTACTGTTTTTTCAGAAATTATGTTACAAATTCTGTTACAAAATTGATATCCGTAATAACACTATAACTAAGTGACAGGTCTACCTTTACCAGTTACTTCTGTGAACTTTCATTATCCTCCCTCGTGAGGAGGAACATTTTGAAAATATCTTAAAGATATGTAGGTTTTTAGTAACGGAATTACAAGGCACAAGTCAATGCATCTTAAACTTACAGAAGACAGGAAATGCCCTGGTGCTCATGGGTCCTTGTACATGGAAATGACCTGGTGCTCATGGGTCCTTTTACATGGAAATGCCCTGGTGCTCATGGGTCCTTTTACATGGAAATGCCCTGGTGCTCGTGGGTCCTTGTACATGGAAATGACCTGGTGCTCATAGGTCCTTGTACATGGAAATGCCCTGGTGCTCATGGGTCCTTTTACATGGAAATGCCCTGGTGCTCGTGGGTTCTTTTACATGGAAATGCCCTGGTGCTCATAGGTCCTTTTACATGGAAATGCCCTGGTGCTCATGGGTCCTTTTACATGGAAATGCCCTGGTGCTCGTGGGTTCTTTTACATGGAAATGCCCTGGTGCTCATAGTTCCTTTTACATGGAAATGCCCTGCTTTAAAGCTAATATCCTACAATTCTACACATTTTGCCATGAGGCGGAGAGAAATAAAAAAAATTTTTTTGGTGGAATACAAGAAGAATTGCATGGATAATTGGTGCAGTTCTGTGGATACCAATATCCCTGTGAGCATCCCAGGCCACATACATTGTAGATAAATAATATTACATTGTATTGTATTGCACCCTCTAAACATATTCCACGGATCCAACATTTGTTGAATCTGTTGTTGCTGTTAGTAAAATATATTTTTTTAAATGAATGTAAAAAAAAGCAGATCCCATTTTAAGAACCCTTGGCCTTCGGAATGTGGACCAAGTGGGGGTTGGGGGAACCGGGAAGAGAAGCATGCTTGTAAATATGCCAGAGGAGGCAAGAGAGAGAGGGGGGGGGAGACAGAGACAGTCACAGAGACAAGAAAGAGAGAGAGAGAGAGAGAGAGAGAGAGAGAGAGAGAGAGAGAGAGAGAGAGAGAGAGAGAGAGAGAGAGAGAGAGAGAGAGAGAGAGAGAGAGAGAGAGAGAGAGAGAGAGAGAGAGAGAGAGAGAGAGAGAGAGAGAGAGAGAGGAGAGAGAGAGAGAGAGAGAGAGAGAGAGAGAGAGAGAGAGAGAGAGAGAGAGAGAGAGAGAGCAAAACACAGAGAGAGAGAGGGGGGGTGGGAGACAGAGACAGTCACATAGACAGAGACAAGACAGAGAGAGAGGGAGAGAGACAGCAAGACAGAGAGAGGGAGAGAGAGAGACAGCAAAACAGAGAGAGAGAGAGGGGGGAGACCGAGACAGTCACATAGAAAGAGACAAGACAGAGAGAGAGGGAGAGAGAGAGAGAGAGCGAGGGGGAGAGAGAGAGAGAGAGAGAGAGAGAGAGAGACAGCAAAACACAGAGAGAGAGAGGGGGTGTGGGAGACAGAGACAGTCACATAGACAGAGGCAAGACAGAGAGAGAGAGGGAGCGATAGAGAAAGAGAGAGACAGAGATAGACTGAGAGAGAGGGATAGAGAGAGAGAGGTAGAAAGAGAGAGAGAGAGAGAGAGAGAGAGACAGCAAAACAGAGAGAGACAGAGGGGGAGAGATACAGAGAGAGAGAGACAGAGACAGACTGAGAGAGAGAGAGAGACAGAGATATGGTAGAAATTCCATGACATTTGACACGGGGTGTGGGCGGAGGTGTCAGGGAGACGTGGGTGGCAAGGTGAGGGTCATCGGTCTAAAACACACACCCGTTGCCGAGCAACCAACAAAACACAGATACACGAATGCCAGGGAGGTGAACTACCACACGAGACGAGAGTCACGGTGTATGAAAGGGAAATGGAGGGATGGGGTGAGAGAGAGAGACAGAGAGAGACAGGTAGAGAGAGAGAGAGAGAGAGAGAGAGAGAGAGAGAGACACAGAGACAGAGACAAACAGAGAGAGAGAGAGAGAGAGAGAGAGAGAGAGAGAGAGAGAGACAGAGAGAGGGAGAGAGAGAGAGACAGAGAGAGAGAGAGACAGACAGCGTTTTACTACTGCATGGGAATGGAATGTGTCACCGTAGTGTAAATAAAACCATCAAAAATATTCTTTCAAACAAACATATGACCTGTGTTTATTTTCATGCCACATAACCCAAACCTTAAACAATCATGGTAAAAATAGATATATGACATAAGACAGATTAACCCACACAGAACATCTTTATCTTAGCAGCAATGTGACTTCATATGAGTCATAATCTAAAAAGCATCATTTACAAGCTATTTACAAGCCTCCGAAAGGACAGCTGATAAGGAGTGGCTTTCGTTTGATCCTTATGTATTAAGATCTGCGTATTCACATGACTTGATTCATGAAATGTGTTAAAAACTGTCCGAACACCGAGTTGGGGAGTAACTGATTACAAAAACAAACAAAAAAACAAACTGTAATCCATTACCAGCAAAGATATTAGAGTCAGACAGATACAGTACTTTTGAAAAACGAGGTGATTCATTCTAGGATTAGGCATACTTTCAAATTTACAAATGAAATTTTCACAAATTCTTTTTGACACCTTTTTGTCACGCCCTGATCGGTTTCACCTGTTCCTTGTGAATGTCTCCAGCCCCTTCCAGGTGTCGCTTATTTTCCCCGGTGTATTTATCCCTGTGTTTCCTGTCTCTCTGTGCCAGTGTATTTATCCCTGTGTTTCCTGTCTCTCTGTGCCAGTGTATTTATCCCTGTGTTTCCTGTCTCTCTGTGCCAGTGTATTTATCCCTGTGTTTCCTGTCTCTCTGTGCCAGTGTATTTATCCCTGTGTTTCCTGTCTCTCTGTGCCAGTGTATTTATCCCTGTGTTTCTTGTCTCTCTGTGCCAGTGTATTTATCCCTGTGTTTCCTGTATCTCTGTGCCAGTGTATTTATCCCTGTGTTTCCTGTCTCTCTGTGCCAGTGTATTTATCCCTGTGTTTCCTGTCTCTCTGTGCCAGTGTATTTATCCCTGTGTTTCCTGTCTCTCTGTGCCAGTGTATTTATCCCTGTGTTTCCTGTCTCTCTGTGCCGGTGTATTTATCCCTGTGTTTCCTGTCTCTCTGTGCCAGTGTATTTATCCCTGTGTTTCCTGTCTCTCTATGCCAGTTCGTCTGGTATGTTTGTCAAGTCAACCAGCAGGTTTTTTCCCGTACTCCTTTTTCCTCTTCTCTTTACTAGTACTCCCGGTTTTGACCCTTGCCTGTTTTCTAGACTCCATTCCCGCCTGCCCTGACCATTCTGCCTGCCCTGACCTCTAGCCTGCCTGCCCTGACTTCTAGCCTGCCTGACCTCTAGCCTGCCTGCCTGACCATTCTGCCTGCCCTGACCTCTAGCCTGCCTGCCCTGACCTCTAGCCTGCCTGACCTCTAGCCTGCCCTGACCCCTAGCCTGCCTGCCCTGACCTCTAGCCTGCCTGCCCTGACCTCTAGCCTACCTGCCTGACCTCTAGCCTGCCTGACCTCTAGCCTGCCTGCCCTGACCTCTAGCCTGCCTGCCCTGACCTCTAGCCTGCCCTGACCTCTAGCCTGCCTGACCTCTAGCCTGCCTGCCCTGACCTCTAGCCTGCCCTGACCTCTAGCCTGCCTGCCCTGACCTCTAGCCTGCCCTGACCTCTAGCCCGCCTGCCCTGACCTCTAGCCTGCCTGCCCTGACCTCTAGCCTGCCCTGACCTCTAGCCTGCCTGCCCGGACCTATAGCCTGCCCTGACCTCTAGCCTGCCTGACCTCTAGCCTGCCTGCCCTGACCTCTAGCCTGCCTGCCCTGACCTCTAGCCTGCCTGCCCTGACCTCTAGCCTGCCCTGACCTCTAGCCTGCCTGCCTGACCTCTAGCCTGCCTGACCTCTAGCCTGCCTGCCCTGACCTCTAGCCTGCCTGACCTCTAGCCTGCCTGCCCTGACCTCTAGCCTGCCTGACCTCTAGCCTGCCTGCCCTGACCTCTAGCCTGCCTGACCTCTAGCCTGCCGGCCCTGACCTCTAGCCTGCCCTGACCTCTAGCCTGCCTGCCCTGACCTCTAGCTTGCCTGACCTCTAGCCTGCCAGCCTGACCATTCTACCTGCCCTGACTTCTAGCCTGCCTGCCTGACCTCTAGCCTGCCTGCCCTGACCTCTAGCCTGCCTGCCCTGACCTCTAGCCTGCCTGCCCTGACCCCTAGCCTGCCTGCCCTGACCTCTAGCCTGCCCTGACCTCTAGCCTGCCCTGACCTCTAGCCTGCCTGCCCTGACCTCTAGCCTGCCTGCCCTGACCTCTAGCCTGCCCTGACCTCTAGCCTGCCTGCCCTGACCTCTAGCCTGCCCTGACCTCTAGCCTGCCCTGACCTCTAGCCTGCCTGCCCTGACCTCTAGCCTGCCTGCCCTGACCTCTAGCCTGCCCTGACCTCTAGCCTGCCCTGACCTCTAGCCTGCCCTGACCTCTAGCCTGCCTGCCCTGACCTCTAGCCTGCCTGCCCTGACCTCTAGCCTGCCTGCCCTGACCTCTAGCCTGCCCTGACCTCTAGCCTGCCCTGACCTCTAGCCTGCCTGCCCTGACCTCTAGCCTGCCTGCCCTGACCTCTAGCCTGCCTGCCCTGACCTGTAGCCTGCCCTGACCTCTAGCCTGCCTGCCCTGACCTCTAGCCTGCCTGCCCTGACCTCTAGCCTGCCTGACCTCTAGCCTGCCCTGACCCCTAGCCTGCCTGCCCTGACCTCTAGCCTGCCTGCCCTGACCTCTAGCCTGCCTGCCCTGACCTCTAGCCTGCCCTGACCTCTAGCCTGCCCTGACCTCTAGCCTGCCCTGATCTCTAGCCTGCCTGCCCTGACCTCTAGCCTGCCCTGCCCTGACCCCTAGCCTGCCTGCCCTGACCTCTAGCCTGCCTGCCCTGACCTCTAGCCTGCCTGCCCTGACCTCTAGCCTGCCCTGACCTCTAGCCTGCCTGCCCTGACCTCTAGCCTGCCTGCCTGACCTCTAGCCTGCCCTGACCTCTAGCCTGCCCTGACCTCTAGCCTGCCTACCCTGACCTCTAGCCTGCCTACCCTGACCTCTAGCCTGCCCTGACCTCTAGCCTGCCGGCCCTGACCTCTAGCCTGCCTGCCTGACCTCTAGCCTGCCCTGACCTCTAGCCTGCCGGCCCTGACCTCGAGCCTGCCTGCCTGACCTCTAGCCTGCCTGCCCTCTAGCCTGCCTGCCCTGACCTCTAGCCTGCCTGCCCTGACCTCTAGCCTGCCTGCCCTGACCTCTAGCCTGCCTGCCCTGACCTCTAGCCTGCCTGACCTCTAGCCTGCCCTGACCTCTAGCCTGCCCTGACCTCTAGCCTGCCTGCCCTGACCTCTAGCCTGCCTGCCCTGACCTCTAGCCTGCCTGCCCTGACCTCTAGCCTGCCCTGACCTCTAGCCTGCCCTGACCTCTAGCCTGCCTGCCCTGACCTCTAGCCTGCCTGCCCTGACCTCTAGCCTGCCTGCCCTGACCTCTAGCCTGCCTGACCTCTAGCCTGCCCTGACCTCTAGCCTGCCCTGACCTCTAGCCTGCCCTGACCCCTAGCCTGCCTGCCCTGACCTCTAGCCTGCCTGCCCTGACCTCTAGCCTGCCGGCCCTGACCTCTAGCCTGCCTGCCTGACCATTCTGCCTGCCCTGACCTCTAGCCTGCCTGCCTGACCTCTAGCCTGCCTGCCCTGACCTCTAGCCTGCCCTGACCTCTAGCCTGCCTGCCTGACCTCTAGCCTGCCTGCCCTGACCTCTAGCCTGCCCTGACCTCTAGCCTGCCGGCCCTGACCTCTAGCCTGCCGGCCCTGACCTCTAGCCTGCCGGCCCTGACCTCTAGCCTGCCTGCCCTGACCTCTAGCCTGCCCTGACCTCTAGCCTGCCGGCCCAGACCTCGAGCCTGCCCTGACCTCTAGCCTGCCCTGACCCCTAGCCTGCCTGCCCTGACCTCTAGCCTGCCTGCCCTGACCTCTAGCCTGCCTGCCCTGACCTCTAGCCTGCCCTGACCTCTAGCCTGCCCTGACCTCTAGCCTGCCCTGATCTCTAGCCTGCCTGCCCTGACCTCTAGCCTGCCCTGCCCTGACCCCTAGCCTGCCTGCCCTGACCTCTAGCCTGCCTGCCCTGACCTCTAGCCTGCCTGCCCTGACCTCTAGCCTGCCCTGACCTCTAGCCTGCCTGCCCTGACCTCTAGCCTGCCTGCCTGACCTCTAGCCTGCCCTGACCTCTAGCCTGCCCTGACCTCTAGCCTGCCTACCCTGACCTCTAGCCTGCCTACCCTGACCTCTAGCCTGCCCTGACCTCTAGCCTGCCGGCCCTGACCTCTAGCCTGCCTGCCTGACCTCTAGCCTGCCCTGACCTCTAGCCTGCCGGCCCTGACCTCGAGCCTGCCTGCCTGACCTCTAGCCTGCCTGCCCTCTAGCCTGCCTGCCCTGACCTCTAGCCTGCCTGCCCTGACCTCTAGCCTGCCTGCCCTGACCTCTAGCCTGCCTGCCCTGACCTCTAGCCTGCCTGACCTCTAGCCTGCCCTGACCTCTAGCCTGCCCTGACCTCTAGCCTGCCTGCCCTGACCTCTAGCCTGCCTGCCCTGACCTCTAGCCTGCCTGCCCTGACCTCTAGCCTGCCCTGACCTCTAGCCTGCCCTGACCTCTAGCCTGCCTGCCCTGACCTCTAGCCTGCCTGCCCTGACCTCTAGCCTGCCTGCCCTGACCTCTAGCCTGCCTGACCTCTAGCCTGCCCTGACCTCTAGCCTGCCCTGACCTCTAGCCTGCCCTGACCCCTAGCCTGCCTGCCCTGACCTCTAGCCTGCCTGCCCTGACCTCTAGCCTGCCGGCCCTGACCTCTAGCCTGCCTGCCTGACCATTCTGCCTGCCCTGACCTCTAGCCTGCCTGCCTGACCTCTAGCCTGCCTGCCCTGACCTCTAGCCTGCCCTGACCTCTAGCCTGCCTGCCTGACCTCTAGCCTGCCTGCCCTGACCTCTAGCCTGCCCTGACCTCTAGCCTGCCGGCCCTGACCTCTAGCCTGCCGGCCCTGACCTCTAGCCTGCCGGCCCTGACCTCTAGCCTGCCTGCCCTGACCTCTAGCCTGCCCTGACCTCTAGCCTGCCGGCCCAGACCTCGAGCCTGCCCTGACCTCTAGCCTGCCCTGACCTCTAGCCTGCCGGCCCTGACCTCTAGCCTGCCTGCCCTGACCTCTAGCCTGCCTGCCTGACCTCTAGCCTGCCTGCCCTGACCTCTAGCCTGCCTGCCTGACCTCTAGCCTGCCTGCCCTGACCTCTAGCCTGCCTGACCTCTAGCCTGCCCTGACCTCTAGCCTGCCCTGACCTCGAGCCTGCCCTGACCTCTAGCCTGCCCTGACCTCGAGCCTGCCCTGACCCCTAGCCTGCCTGTCCTCGACCATTCTCTTCCCCTTTTTGCCTGTCCTACGACCATTCTCTTCCCCTTTTTGCCTGTCCTACGACCATTCTCTTCCCCTTTTTGCCTGTCCTACGACCATTCTCTTCCCCTTTTTGCCTGTCCTACGACCATTCTCTTCCCCTTTTTGGATGAATAAACAGCTTAGACTCTAACCATCTGGGTCTGGCTTTGTGTTATGTTTTCTCAAATGGTATTCAAATCAGCATTGACAAAAAAAGGGCACGATGAAGTTTGCTCCGCCTGAGCGTGTCAGACCACAAGTCAGAGACCAAAGTGATTACACACCAAATGCGTTTGATGGATCGCAGGAATGCACTTTTGTAGACAGAGGACCGGATTAAGAAATCATATGGCCCCTGGGGTTTGTTTTTTCTCACTAATCACACTGCTGCTCTCTCATTTAGCAATTTCGCCTTACGGATTGACGTTGTTGTTGATGGCTGTTCACAAATGTATATGTGTTTTCTAATAACGGTTGAAGTGAATACATTGAAGCTGCCTATCAATCATTGTTTTTGCGACCAGTGGACAGCCACTAATATTCTGCCAGCAGCTCAAATGATGATGTCTCATTCATATGGTAACACAACACAACACACAATACAATAAAATACAGCACAACATAAAACAATATAACGCAAGACAAAATACAACACAAAACACACCATAACATAACACAATGCAACACTATACAACAAAACAAAATAAAATACAAAACCACACAACAAGACACGATACAACACAACACAATACAATACACTGTACTTGTAACGGTGTTACTCCTCATCGTCTGAAGAGGAGTAAGAGAGGTCGGACCATTACGCAGCGTGGTAAGTGTCCATATTCGGTTTATTAACTGAACACTAAGAAATACAAAATAACAACGAAACAGTCCCGTATGGTGATAACACAGACACAGAAAACAATCACCCACAACACACAATGACAAACAGGCTACCTAAATATGGCTCCCAATCAGAGACAACGACTGACACCTGCCTCTGATTGAGAACCATACCAGGCCAAACACATAGAAACAGACAACCTAGACATACAACCATAGAATGCCCACACCACATCACACCCTGACCAAACAAACATAGAAACATACAAAGCAAACTATGGTCAGGGCGTGACAGTACTGAGTATTTTTTTAATTTTAAAAGTATATCTTTTAATATCAATAAAACATTTTGGGATATAAAAATGTACCTTTATTGATATAAAAAAAATAATAATTATTGATGTAAAAAAAATGCATTGAATACATGTTAAGATGGCTTTCCGTACATACGGTATACTTTTTTGACATGCGAACAGCATGGTAGTACTCAAAGCATGCCATTCCATGAGGGCAGCATTTATTTTTCATGTCGAAGCAATGATCCCCATCAGTCCTTCATGACAAAACTAAATCTTAAACAACACAGTAGGCCGATAAGTCTTTTGTTTTTGGGGGGGGTTATACTCAGGTAAATCCTTGTTTTTGAAAGAAAAGCACCTTTTTATTCTCCATTAAAATAGCATCAAATTGATCAGAAATACAGTGTAGACATTGTTCATGTTGTAAATGACTATTGAAACTGGAAACGGCAGATTTTTTAATGGAATATCTACATAGGTGTACAGAGGCCCATTATCAGCAACCATCACTCCTGTGTTCCAATGGCACGTTGTGTTAGCTAATCCAAGTTTAGCATTTTAAAAGGCTAATTGATCATTAGAAAACTATTTTGCAATTATGTTAGCACAGCTGAAAACTGTTGTACTGATTAACGGTGGAATAAAACTGGCCTTCTTTAGACTAGTTGAGTGTCTGGAGCATCAGCATTTGTGGGTTCGATTACAGGCTCAAAATGGCCAGAAACAAAGACCTTTTTTCTGAAACTCGTCAGTCTATTCTTGTTCTGAGAAATGAAGGCTATTCCATGCGAGAAATTGCCAAGAAACTGAAGATCTCGTACAACGCTGTGTACTACTTCCTTCACAGAACAGCGTAAACTGGCTCTAACCGGAATAGAAAGAGGAGTGGGAGGCCCCGGTGCACAACTGAGCAAGCGGACAAGTAGATTAGAGTGTCTAGTTTGCGAAACAGACACCTCACAAGTCCTCAACTAGCAGCTTCATTAAATAGTACCCGCAAAACACCAGTCTCAACGTCAACAGTGAAGAGGCGACTCCGGAATGCTGGCCTTCTAGACAGAGTTGCAAAGAAAAATCCATTGATCTCAGACTGGCCAATAAAAAGAAAAGATTACAATGGGAAAAATAACACAGACACTGGACAGAGGAACTGGAAAATTTGCCAGGCACACAAACCTGAATGCACTCATGGCTCCTTTCTGTGCAAACCAAAATGATGATCTATTTCTCTTAATTGCCTTGTGAAAGCCTAACACTGTAAGATCGTTTTTTTATAAGCTAGTCGTGTTGGCAATAGAACAAACTTTCAAATTATGCCCACCTGACCAAGATTGTGATCTTTCTACAGAGAGGTGAGCAATGCCATGGTTTTATTATCAGCATGAGCTCTGACAAGGGCCTTGAGGCCGATAAGTAAATCCTATTAAATAGCAGTGATACTATCAAGAGTAGTGATACAATCCAGAGCAGTGATACAATCCAGAGCAGTGATACAATCCAGAGCAGTGATACTATCCAGAGCAGTGATACTATCCAGAGCAGTGATACTAGCAGTGATACTATCCAGAGTAGTGATACTATCCAGAGCAGTGATACTATCCAGAGTAGTGATACTATCCAGAGCAGTGATACTATCCAGAGTAGTGATACTATCCAGAGTAGTGATACTAGCAGTGATACTATCCAGAGTAGTGATACTAGCAGTGATACTATCCAGAGTAGTGATACTAGCAGTGATACTATTGTATACTATAGTATAGTGATACTATATAAAGGACCTTTTTGGATTGCGTAAACAACAACATTATTTTGTTTGAATGACTTAGTATCTTGTCTTGATCAACTTTATTGTTATTTTGTATATTTAGGTCTCTTCTGTTATGCAGCTTGTCAGACTGTGTAACAGTTGCTGCAGCCGTTCATTCACTGCTTCCATCCATTGATATGATTATTCATTGACAGTTGTTTGATATCCTAAAAGCAGAGCTGCTTTTGAATGCCAGAGCATCTTCAGTACATTTGGAAAGTATTCAGACCCCTTGACCTTTTTCACATTTTATTACGTTACAGCCTTATTCTAAAATCTATTTTTTTTTTTATATCCTCAATCTACACACAATACCCCATAGTGACATCACAATACCCCATAGTGACATCACAATACCCCATAATGACATCACAATACCCCATAATGACATCACAATACCCCATAATGACATCACAATACCCCATAATGACCTCACAATACCCCATAATGACATCACAATACCCCATAATGACATCACAATACCACATAATGACAAAGTGAAAACATGTTTTTAGACATTTTTTTGCACATTTTCAAAAAAATAAATAACAGAAATACCTTATTTACATATGTATTCAGACCCTTTGCTATGAGACTGGAAATGTGTATTTATTATGGATCCCCATTAGCTGCTCCCAAAGCAACAGCTACTCTCCCTGAGGTCCAGCATAATGAAGGTAGTTATACATTTTTTTTACATTACAATACATTCCCAACAAATTTAACAGGCCCCTACTCTTTTACCACATATCTACATCACAAAATCCATGTGCACTCGTGTGTGTATAGTGCGTATGTTATTGTGTGTTTGTATGCATGTGTCTGTGATGTATGTTTTGCTTCACAGTCCCCGCTGTTCCATAAGGTGTTTCTGTATCTGTTTTTTAAAAACAATTTTACAGTTACTTGATGTGGATTAGAGATCTATGTAGTCATGGCTCTATGTAGTACAGTGTGCCTCCCATAGTTTGTTCTGGACTTGGGGAAATTGAGCTCAGGTGCATTCTGATTCTATTGATCATCCTTGAGATGATTCTACAACTTGATTGGAATCCACCTGTGGTAAATTCAATTGATTGGACATGATTTGGAAAGGCACACCTGTCTATATAAGGTCCCACAGTTGACAGTGCATGTCAGAGCATAAACCAAGCCATGAGATCAAAGGAATTGTAGAGCTCCAAGACAGGATTGCATCGAGGCACAGATCTGGGGAAGGGTACCAAAACATTTCTGCAGCAATGAAGGTCCCCAAAAACACAGTGGCCTCCATCATTCTTAAATGGAAGAAGTTCGGAACCACCAAGACTCTTCCTAGAGCTGGCTGCTTGAAATCAAGACTGAACTCTTAAGAATGAATGCCAAGCTTGACGTCTGGAGGAAACCTGGCACCATCTCTATGGTGAAGCATGGTGGTGGCAGCATCACGCTGCAGGGCTGTTTTTCAGCAACAGGGACTGGGAGATAGTCAGGATTGAGGGAAAGATGAATGGAGCAAAGTACAGAGAGATCCTTGATGAAAACCTGCTCCAGAGCGTTCAGGACCTCAGACTGGGGCGAAGGTTCACCTTCCAACAGGACAACGACCCTAATCACACAGCCAAGACAACGCAGGAGTGACTTCGGGACAAGTCTCTGAATGTCCTTGAGTGGCCCAGCCAGAGCCCGGACTTGAACCCGATCTAACATCTCTGGAGAGACCTGAAAATAGCTGTGCAGCAACGCTCACCATCCAACATGACAGAGCTTGAGAGGATCTGCAGAGACGAATGGGAGAAACTCCCCCAAATACAGGTGTGCCAAGCTTGTAGCGTCATACCCAAGAAGACTCAAGGTTGTAATCGCTGCCAAAGGTGCTTCAACAAAGTACTGAGTAAAGGGTCTGGATACTTATGTATATGTTTTATTTGCTTTGTCATTATGGGGTATTGTGTGTAGATTGATGGGGAGGGGGGGGGGAGGGGGGGCAATTAAATCCATTTTAGAATAAAGCTGTAATGAAGAAATGGTGTTAACCTTCTCTCCTGCTCCAATGTTGCTCTGGTACTGCTCAGCCACATGTTCTGGGCAGGCTCAGCCACAAGTTCTGGGCAGGCTCAACCACAAGTTCTGGGCAGGCTCAGCCACATGTTCTGGGCAGGCTCAGCCACATGTTCTGGGCAGGCTCAGCCACATGTTCTGGGCAGGCTCAGCCACAAGTTCTGGGCAGGCTCAGCCACATGTTCTGGGCAGGCTCAGCCACATGTTCTGGGCAAGCTCAGCCACATGTTCTGGGCAGGCTCAGCCACATGTTCTGGGCAGGCTCAGCCACATGTTCTGGGCAGGCTCAGCCACATGTTCTGGGCAGGCTCAGCCACATGTTCTGGGCAGGCTCAGCCACAAGTTCTGGGCAGGCTCAGCCACATGTTCTGGATAGGCTCAGCAACAAGCTCTGGTACTGCTCAGCCACATGTTCTGGGCAGGCTCAGCCACATGTTCTGGGCAGGCTCAGCCACAAGTTCTGGGCAGGCTCAACCACATGTTCTGGGCAGGCTCAGCAACAAGCTCTGGTACTGCTCAGCCACATGTTCTGGGCAGGCTCAGCCACATGTTCTGGCCAGGCTCAGCCACAAGTTCTGGGCAGGCTCAGCCACATGTTCTGGGCAGGCTCAGCAACAAGCTCTGGTACTGCTCAGCCACATGTTCTGGGCAGGCTCAGCCACATGTTCTGGGCAGGCTCAGCCACAAGTTCTGGGAAAGCTCAGCCACAAGTTCTGGGCAGGCTCAGCAACAAGCTCTGGTACTGCTCAGCAACAGATTCTGGGCAAGCTCAGCAACAAGCTTTGGTACTGCTCAGCCACAAGCTCTGGTATTGCTCAGCCAAGGGTTATGGTACTGCTCAGCCACAAGTTCTGGTACTGCTCAGCCACAAGCTCTGGGCAGGCTCAGCCACAGGTTCTGGGCAGGCTCAGCCACAGGTTCTGGGCAGGCTCAGCCACAGGTTCTGGTATTGCTCAGCCACAGGTGCTGGTACTGCTCAGCCACAGGTTCTGGGCAGGCTCAGCCACAAGGTTTGGTACTGCTCAGCCACAAGCTCTGGGCAGGCTCAGCCACAGGTTCTGGGCAGGCTCAGCCACAAGTTCTGGTACTGCTCAGCCACAGGTCCTGGGCAGGCTCAGCCACCGGTTCTGCCTATAATTTTTCATTTCCATTATCACTTCTTTATTATTTTTTTAAAATGTATTTTAATTACTGGGATCCCACCCATAATAAAATAGATTTACAGTATATTATGATGTTTCTATTCCAAGAAAAACGAAAATAAATGTTATTGTAGCCTACCTAAAACATATGTTAATAGATTTGAAGACATTCAAAATAGAAACTACACATCCTAAAGGTCAGAAAGTAGAATAATAACAAGATATAGGTACAATACAATACAATACAATACAATACAATACAATACAACATAATACAATACAATAACAACTAGATATAGGTACAATACAATACAATACAATACAATACAACATAATACAATACAATAACAACTAGATATAGGTACAATACAATACAATACAATACAATACAACATAATACAATACAATAACAACTAGATATAGGTACAATACAATACAATACAATACAATACAATAACAACTAGATATAGGTGGGGTCACAGTAATGATAATGATTTAGGCCATCAGAGAACTGGCAAAACAAATATGTTTTTAAAGAAACACTTAACCAGTACTTGCACTTGCTTTGTGCCTTAGGGCTTTTGGGGTTACAAGAGTTTGCCTTGTAGTATTACAGTCTACACCCAAAACCATTCTACAGTTTTATTTCACAATAGAGGAAACATTATCATGCTTTTTAATCAGTGACTTGACAACTCAATTTGAAATCCAGTCTCTTGTGGTTCACTTCTGAGATGAGTTGGGAGGCATGATAATACAGTACAGACTTACAGACACTAGGTGTCACTGCAGCCATGCAAGTTGTATAAACAGCCACGTAGCCGACGTTTATAGTCTCATACAGGGCCGGCTCTAGCCTTGGAGGGCCCTAAGCGAGATTTGGTTGGGGTGGCCCCCACCTTGTTGGAAAACATTTTAGTGCCTCCCCCCCACGATGCTGAAGATAAAAAAGTTTTTAAGTTAATTTCCTACAATTCTACATATTTTGCTAGGGGGTGTTGCAGTTGATTAAATATATATTTTTCACCCATCTATACACATCACCCCATAATGAAAAAGTGAAAACACGTTTTAAGACATTTTTGCAAATGCATTGAAAATGAAATACAGAAATATCTAAATTATATAAGTACTCACACCCCTGAGTGAATACATGTTAGAATCACCTTTGGCAGCGATTACCACTGTAAGTCTTTCTGGGTACGTTTCTAGGAGCTTTGCACACCTGGATTGTACAATATTTGCACGTTATTCTTTGAAGAATATCTTCAAGTTATTTGTTGATGATTGCTAGACTGCAATTTTCAAGTCTTGTCCTATATTTTCAAGATGATTTAAGTACAAAAAGTAACAAGGCCACTCAGAAATATTCAATGTCTTCTTGGTAAGAAACTCCAGTGTAGGATTGGCCTTGGTGTTTTAGGTTATTGCCCTGCTGAAAGGTGAATTATCTCCCAGTGTCTATTGGAAAGCAGACTGAACCAGGTTTTTCTCTAGGATTTTGCCTGTGCTTATAGCTGTATTCAGTTTATTTTCATCCTAAAAAAACTCCCTAGTCCTTGCCGATGACAAGCATACCCATAACATGATGCAGCCACCACCATGCTTGAAAATATGAAGAGTGGTACTTGGATTTGCCCCAAAAATAACACTTTGTATTCAGGACATAAAGTTAGTTTCTTATCCAAATTGTTTGCAGTATTACTTTAGTTCCTTGTTGCAAACAGAATGCATGTTTTGGAATAGTTGTATTCTGAACAGTTTTTGAACAGTCCTCAGTTTTTTCCTATCCCAGCGTTTAAACTTTGTAACTGTTTTAAAATCCCCACTGGCCTCATGGTGAAATCGCTGAGTGGTTTCCTTCCTCTCCGGCAACTGAGTTAGGAAGGACGCCTGTATCTTTTTAGTGAGTTTGTGTGTTGATACACCATCTAAAGTGGAATGAATAACTTCACCATGTTCAAAGGGATATTCAATGTCTGCTTTTTACATTTTTACACATCTACCAATAGGTGCCCTTCTTCGCGGGGCATTTTAAAACCTCCCTGGTCTTTGTGGTTGAATCTGTGTTTTAAATTGACTGCTTGACTGAGGTAATTGTACAGGTAATTGTATGTAATTGTACAGATAGTTGTATGTGTGTGGTACAGAGATGAGGTTGTCATTCAAAATCATGTTAAACACTATTATTGCACACAGAGTAAGTCCATGCAACTTATTATGTGACTTGTTAAGCAAATAACAATTAAGCACATTTTTTATCCTGAACTTATTTCGGCTCGTCATAACAGAAGGGGTTGAATACTTATTGAAATAAGATATTTCAGTTTACATATTTTTTTATAATTAGTACAAATTTCGAAAAACAATTCCACATTTACATTATGGGGTATTGTAGGCCACTGACACAAAATCTCAATTCAATACATTTTAAACTCAGACAGTAACAGAACAAAATTGGGAAGAATTCAAGGGGCGTGAATACTTACTGATGGTGTATATATAAATTAGCTGAAATAAAAGATCCCTGAAATGTTCATATGCACAAAAAGCTTATTTCTCTCAAATGTTTTTCAGCTTGAGCTCTACCTGGCGACCGTCCACCCGGCTCTTTCGGGACATGAGAGCGTGTCCGACCTCATCTCCTGCCTCTCAGGCAAAGCCCTGGAGTGGGCCAACGCCGTATGGAGTGAAGGAGACGCGGCCATTACGTAGACCATTACGTAGAGCCATTACGTAGAGTTCACTCGCCGCTTTCGGGTAGTTTTCGACCACCCGCCTGAGGGTCGAGCAGCGGGTGAACATCTGTTCCACCTGAGGCAGGGGACGCGGAGCGTGCAGGAAAAAGCTTATTTCTCTCAAATGTTTTGCACAAATTTGTTTACATCCCTATTAGGGATTTATAGACGATATATTTGTCACGACTTACGCCGAAGTCGGTCCCTCTCCTTGTTCAGGCGGCGTTCGGCGATCGACGTCACCGGCCTTCTAACCAACGCCGATTCACTTTTCATTTTCCATTTGTTTTGTCTTTGTCTTACACACCTGGTTTCAATCCCCAAATTACTTGTTCATTATTTAACCCTCTGTTCCCCCATGTTTGTTTGTGAGTAATTGTTTTTTGTATTGCGGTCCGTACTGTGTGGCCTACTGTTTACGACGTGTATTGGGATATATTTTGAGTAAAATTGCTTTCTTTACTCTTATCTGCTGTCCTGCGCCTGACTCATCTTCCCAGCTACACACAGACGCTTTACAATATTGTTTGTTTATTTGGCTGTTACAATCGCTACAGCTGCTCTTTCTGTTTTTACACTGAACAGAAGTATGAACACAACATATAAAGTATTGGTCCCATGTTTCATGAGCTGAAATAAAAGATCCCAGAAATGTTGAATACGCACAAAAAGCTTATTTCTGATTTTGTGAACAAATGTGTTTACATCTCTGTTAGTGAGCATTTCTCCTTTGCCAAGATAATCCATCTACCTGACAGGTGTGGCATATCAAGAAGCTGATTAAACAGCATGATCATTACACAGGTGCAACTTTTGCTGGGGACAAGAAAAGGCCACTCTAAAATGTGCAGTTTTGTCACACAACACAATGCCACATATTTGAAGGAGCGTACAATTGGCATGCTGACTGCAGGAATGTCCACCAGAGCTGTTGCCAGAGAATTTAATGTTTATTTATCTACCATAAGCCCCCTCGAACAATGTTTTAGAGGATTTGTCAGTATGTCCAACCACCCTCAGAACCGCAGACGACAAGTAACCACGCCAGCCCCAGGACCTCCACATCCGGCTTCTTCACCTGTGGGATTGTCTGAGACCAGCCACCCAGACAGATGATGAAACTGTGGGTTTGCACAACCGAAGAAGCCGTCTCAAGAAAGCTCATCTACATGCTTGTCGTCCTCAATAGGGTCTTGACCTGATTGCAATTTGACATCGTAACCAACTTCAGTTGGCAAATGCTCACCTTCGATGGCCACCAACGCGCTGGAGAATAGTGCTCTTGACAGATGAATACCGGTTTCAACTGTACCGGGTAGATGGCAGACAGTATGGCATCATGTGGGTGAGTGGTTTGCTGATGTCAACGTGCATATGTGTATTTCCAGTCATGTGAAATCCATAGATTAGGGCCGAACTGATTTCCTTATATGAACTGTAACTCAGTAGATTAGGGCCTAACTGATTTCCTTATATGACCTGTAACTCAGTAGATTAGGGCCTAACTGATTTCCTTATATGAACTGTAACTCAGTAGATTAGGGCCTAACTGATTTCCTTATATGACCTGTAACTCAGTAGATTAGGGCCTAACTGATTTCCTTATATGACCTGTAACTCAGTAGATTAGGGCCTAACTGATTTCCTTATATGACCTGTAACTCAGTAGATTAGGGCCTAACTGATTTCCTTATATGAACTGTAACTCAGTAGATTAGGGCCTAACTGATTTCCTTATATGAACTGTAACTCAGTAGATTAGGGCCTAACTGATTTCCTTATATGAACTGTAACTCAGTAGATTAGGGCCTAACTGATTTCCTTATATGAGCTGTAACTCAGTAGATTAGGGCCTAACTGATTTCCTTATATGACCTGTAACTCAGTAGATTAGGGCCGAACTGATTTCCTTATATGACCTGTAACTCAGTAGATTAGGGCCTAACTGATTTCCTTATATGAACTGTAACTCAGTAGATTAGGGCCTAACTGATTTCCTTATATGACCTGTAACTCAGTAGATTAGGGCCTAACTGATTTCCTTATATGACCTGTAACTCAGTAGATTAGGGCCGAACTGATTTCCTTATATGACCTGTAACTCAGTAGATTAGGGCCTAACTGATTTCCTTATATGACCTGTAACTCAGTAGATTAGGGCCTAACTGATTTCCTTATATGACCTGTAACTCAGTAGATTAGGGCCTAACTGATTTCCTTATATGACCTGTAACTCAGTAGATTAGGGCCTAACTGATTTCCTTATATGACCTGTAACTCAGTAGATTAGGGCCTAACTGATTTCCTTATATGAACTGTAACTCAGTAGATTAGGGCCTAACTGATTTCCTTATATGAACTGTAACTCAGTAGATTAGGGCCTAACTGATTTCCTTATATGAACTGTAACTCAGTAGATTAGGGCCTAACTGATTTCCTTATATGACCTGTAACTCAGTAGATTAGGGCCTAACTGATTTCCTTATATGACCTGTAACTCAGTAGATTAGGGCCGAACTGATTTCCTTATATGACCTGTAACTCAGTAGATTAGGGCCTAACTGATTTCCTTATATGACCTGTAACTCAGTAGATTAGGGCCTAACTGATTTCCTTATATGAACTGTAACTCAGTAGATTAGGGCCTAACTGATTTCCTTATATGAACTGTAACTCAGTAGATTAGGGCCTAACTGATTTCCTTATATGACCTGTAACTCAGTAGATTAGGGCCTAACTGATTTCCTTATATGACCTGTAACTCAGTAGATTAGGGCCGAACTGATTTCCTTATATGACCTGTAACTCAGTAGATTAGGGCCTAACTGATTTCCTTATATGACCTGTAACTCAGTAGATTAGGGCCTAACTGATTTCCTTATATGAACTGTAACTCAGTAAAATCTTTGAATTGAAATGTTGCGCTTCTGATTTAGTTCAGTATAACATCAACAGTGGTGTACCACAAGGCTGTCTATTCTCCCCCTTTTTATTTTGATGGTTCAACCGTTATCAAATGATATTGGGAATAACGCGGGGGTTACGAGGGTTACGGGGGTTATGGGTTACGGGGGTTATGGGTTACGGGGGTTATGGGTTATGGGGGTTATGGGTTACGAGGGTTATGGGTTACGAGGGTTATGGGTTACGAGGGTTATGGGTTACGGGGGTTATGGGTTACGGGGTTTATGGGTTACGAGGGTTATGGTTTACGAGGGTTATGGGTTACGGGGGTTATGGGTTACGGGGCTTATGGGTTACGAGGGTTATGGGTTACGGGGGTTATGGGTTACGGGGGTTATGGGTTACGGGGGTTATGGGTTACAAGGGTTATGGGTTACGGGGGTTATGGGTTACGGGGGTTATGGGTTACAAGGGTTATGGGTTACGGGGGTTATGGGTTACGGGGGTTATGGGTTATGGGGGTTATGGGTTACAGGGGTTATGGGTTACGAGGGAGTTATGGGTTATGGGTTACGGGGGTTATGGGTTACGGGGGTTATGGGTTATGAGGGGGTTATGGGTTATGGGGGTTATGGGTTACGGGGCTTATGGGTTACGAGGGTTATGGGTTACGAGGGTTATGGGTTACGGGGGTTATGGGTTACGAGGGTTATGGGTTACGAGGGTTATGGGTTACGAGGGTTATGGGTTACGAGGGTTATGGGTTACAAGGGTTATGGGTTACGAGGGTTATGGGAGAAAAGCTTCTTATTTATTATATCATGTCTCTAATTGTCAACAATTCATTCTTCAAGCAGTCTTACCAGTTTACGGATCCTGTCCAGGACGGAGTCAATGATCTCCTTGCCGATGGTGTAGTGACCGCGGGCGTAGTTGTTGGCAGCATCTTCCTTGCCTGAGATGAGCTGCTCAGGGTGGAACAACTGGCGATAGATACCTGTCCTCACCTCATCTGGAGAAAGAGAAAACAGTATTTTTCTACATGGAGAGAAGACCAGATACCAGTGGATGATGTTGTGTACACATTTAGAAATGGAATGCACTGGAACATCTGAGATCTGCTTTAGTAGGTGCGTCGTAAATGTTGAAATGTTTTTCAAAAGGATAAAAGTTTTTGTAAAAAGACAAACAACTTACCGATAACGGTGGGTTCCAGGTCGATGAAGATGGCGCGTGGCACGTACTTCCCGGTGCCCGTGGCGCTGAAGAAGGTGGTGAAGGAGTCGTCGAGGTTACCTGTGGGCTTGTCACTGGGCATCTGTCCGTCCGGCTGGATCCCATCCTCCAGGCAGTACAGCTCCCAACAGGTGTTACCCATCTGGACTCCAGCCTGGCCCACGTGAAAAGAGATACACTCACGCTGTTGAGAGAGACGGGGAGAGAAGGAGAAGAGACAATGTGAATGAAATAGACAGTGATAACACCTGACCACATGGAGGATAACACAGTGTGGTCTAAGAGGTCCAAGAATTCAGATGTGTATCGTCTGTGTGACACCATGTGTGTAAATTATTATGATACACTGAGGGTACAAAACATTAAGAACACCTGCTCTTTCCATGACATAGAGACTGACCAGGTAAATCCAGGTGAAACCTATGATCCCTTATTGATGTCACTTGTTAAATCCACTTTATTCAGTGTAGATGAAGGGGAGGAGACGGGTTAAAGAAAGATTTTTTAGCCTTGAGACAATTGAGACATGGATTGTGTATGTGTGCCATTCAGAGGGTGAATGGGCAAGACAAAATATTTTAAAAGCCTTTGAACGGGGTACGGTAGTAGGTGCCAGGCGCACCGGTTTGTGTCAAGAACTACATCGCTGCCGGGTTTGTCACGCTCAACAGTTTCCTGTGTGTATCAAGAATGGTCCACCACCCAAAGGACATCCAGCCAACTTGACACAACTGTGGGGAAGCGTCAACATGGGTTAGCAGGAATGCTTTCGACACCGTGTAGATTCCATGTCCCGACGAACGGAGGCTGTTCTGAGGGCAAAAGGGCGTGCAACTCAATAGTAGGAAGGTGTCCCTAATGTTTTGTACACTCAGTGTAATTTACATGGTGTGTAACCATAACCGAGCACAGTGTCCATTATAAACATATGAAACATATTTCCATGAAGTGTCTGTTGCTCTTCTCTTTTCAGCTTTTCCCATTTTTATTGCTTCTATGTTCATGTAGTTTGTGCAAATGCTTTTGGTGCATGTGTCGTAACGTAGAACCACCAAGCAGAGTGAGGTTCAACCAGCCCCTCCCTGTTCACTCTCAGAACAGACAGTAGGATACAGGAAGGTTCAACCAGTCCCTCCCTGTTCACTCAGAACAGACAGTAGGATACAGGAAGGTTCAACCAGTCCCTCCCTGTTCACTCTCAGAACAGACAGTAGGATACAGGAAGGTTCAACCAGTCCCTCCCTGTTCACTCTCAGAACAGACAGTAGGATACAGGATGGTTCAACCAGTCCCTCCTGTTCACTCTTAGAACAGACAGTAGGATACAGGAAGGTTCAACCAGTCCCTCCCAGTTCACTCAGAACAGACAGTAGGATACAAGAAGGTTCAACCAGCCCCTCCCTATTCACACTCAGAACAGACAGTAGGATACAGGAAGGTTCAACCAGTCCCTCCCTGTTCACTCTCAGAACAGACAGTAGACTACAGGAAGGTTCAACCAGTCCCTCCCTGTTCACTCTCAGAACAGACAATAGGATACAAGAAGGTTCAACCAGTCCCTCCCCGTTCACTCTCAGAACAGACAGTAGGATACAGGAAGGTTCAACCAGTCCCTCCCTGTTCACTCTCAGAACAGACAGTAGGATACAGGATGGTGACAGCAGGGGTTCAAATGTAGAACCCAGTTCCACATGGGTATGAAAATGTATTTTATCAAACAAAAGCTATTCTACATTTTATCTCTGGGACCCTCAGGATGACAAATCAGAGCTAGATTACTGAATGTCAGTACATTATTTACCTTCAGAGGTGAATGTATCACAACAGTTGCCGTGATCAAAAGCGTTTTGTTGTTGTACGCTCTCCTTAAACAATAGCATGGTATTTTTTCACTGTAACTGCTACTGTAAATTGAACAGTGCAGTTAGATTAACGAGAATTCAAGCTTTCGGCCCATATCAGACACGTCTACGTTCCGGAAAGTTGGCTGTTACTTACAGCGTCATTCTAGTCACATTAGCGCACGTTAGCAACAACCGTCCCGGTTTAGGGACAACGATCCCGTAGAGGTTTTAAAGAGCAAAAGTGTCATGGAAATCAGTTTTTTTTACAAAGCCGGGATAAAAATAACGTAATTTAGGCTTTAATGATTTCCAAAATTCCACTCATTAGGTCACACATTCACTAGGCAACCGTCTGCCGAGGGAAACTATTGTACAATACCACAATCACATAATTGCGCTGGGACTGATTTTGCAAGTTAAAATGTATGCCAAAACAAAAAAAACATTGACTTTAAAGTTTAACAAACTTCTAGGCAAAAGGACTAGTGGATTTACACCCAGTAACAGAATTACGGTAATAGAATTACATTAACAGAATTACGGTAATAGAAATACGGTAACATAATTACTGTAATATAATTTCATCATGGGTCTCTGATCTGTACTGCACAGAAATGCATAATGATGGATATGAATGTCATTCTCTTCATAGTGATGTATCCTAAATAGGTACACAAAGGTAGAGTAGAAATATACAATATCCTCCTTTGCATTTTTCAGCATTATTCTACACACTGGCTATTATTTTAATGAGCTCTGCCCCCAAACAAGAACAAATTTGGTTGGTCCGGACCAAATCTGAACCAATTATAGATGTCTATGTTTCACAAGTTGTCACGTTTCTGACCTTATTTCCTTTGTTTAGTCTTTCTTTAGTTGGTCAGGACGTGAGCTGGGTGTGTATTATCTATGTTGTCTGTTTCTATGTGGGGTTTCTTGTTTGGCCTGATATGGTTCTCAATCAGAGGCAGGTGTTAGTCATTGTCTCTGATTGGGAACCATATTTAGGTAGCCTGTTTTTGTAGTGTGTTTGGTGGGTGATTGTTCCTGTTCGTGTGTTCATCTGGTCACTAGTTCAGGATTGTAGCGTCTTCGGTTCTTTCTGTCAGTTTGTTGTTTTTTGTTCGTTGTTTAAGTAGCCTATTAAAATATGGATTATCATCACGCTGCAGTTTGGTCCTCCTCTCTTTCACCCGAAGACAGCGTTACACAAGTTTGGACATCGAAGTAGAGCACAGTAGAGCTCAGTTGAGTTCAGGACAATACAAGCACTCTTAGTTTCTGTCACGATCGTTATAATGAGCGGACCAAGATGAGGCGTGGTATGTTTCTATCCTCTTTATTTGGAAGAGAAACTCAAAAAAATAAAGCGTAAAACAAAATGTGAGGCTCAAATGTAGTGCTCGCAGGCAACTATACCTCGACAAGATCCCACAAAGCACAATGAGGAAATGGCTTCCTGAATATGATACACAATCAGAGACAACGATAAACAGCTGCCTCTGATTGGGAACCATACCAGGCCAACATAGATAATTAATCGCCTAGATAACCCACCCTAGTCACTGTCACACCCTAACCAACACAGAGAATAAACAGCTCTCTATGGGCAGGGCGTGACAGTTTCCAACAAGCTTTCTCTACCCCTAACCTTGTTCTGAACACCTCCAAAACAAAGGTCATGTGGTTTGGTAAGAAGAATACCCCTCTCCCCACAGGTGTGATTGCTACCTCTGAGGGTTTAGAGCTTGAGGTAGTCACCTCATACAAGTACTTGGGACTATGGCTAGACGGTACACTGTCCTTCTCTCAGCACATATCAAAGCTCCAGGCTAAAGTTAAATCTAGACTTGGTTTTCTCTATCGCAATTGTTCCTCTTTCACCCCAGCTGCCAAACTAACCCTGATTCAGATGACCGTTCTACCCATGCTAGAATACGGAGACATAATTTATAGATTGGCAGGTAAGGGTGCTCTCGAGCAGCTTGATGTTCTTTACCATTCAGACACCAGATTTGCCACCAATGCTCCTTATAGGACACATCACTGCACTCTATACTCCTCTGTAAACTGGTCATCTCTGTATACCCACTGGTTGATGCTTATTTATAAAACCCTCTTAGACCTCACTCCCCCCTATCTGAGATATCTACTGCAGCCCTCATCCTCCACAATCAACACCTGCTCTGCCAGTCACATTCTGTTAAAGGTCGTGAAAGCACACACATCCCTGTGTCGCTCGTCTTTTCAGTTTGCTGCAGTTAGCGACTGGAATGAGCTGCAACAAACACTCAAACTGGACAGTTTTATCTCAATCTCTTATTCAACGACAATCATGGACACTCTTACTGACAGTTGTGGCTGCTTTGTGTGATGTATTGTTGTCTCTACCTTCTTGCCCTTTGTGCTGTTGTCTGTGCCCAATAATGTTTGTATCATGTTTTGTGCTGCTACCATGTTGTGTTGCTACCATGTTGTTGTTATGTTGTGTTGCGACCATGCTGTGGTGTCATGTGTTGCTGCCTTGCTATGTTGTTGTCTTAGGTCTCTCTTTAAGTAGTGTTGTGTTGTTTCTCTTGTTGTGATTTGTGTTTTGTCCTATATTTCTATTGTATTTATTTTTTATTTTTAATCCCAGGCCCCCGTCCCCGCAGGAGGCCTTTTGCCTTTCGGTAGGCCGTCATTGTAAATAAGAATCTGTTCTTAAACTGACTTGCCTAGTTAAATAAAGGTTAAATAAAAATGTTTAAAAGCATGTCAATTTGACATGCTCCTATAAACTTCACATTTTGGTGCTCATGGGTCCATTTTACATGGAAACGCCATGGAGCTCATGGATCCATTTTACATGGAAATGCCATGGAGCTCATGGATCCATTTTACATGGAAATGCCGCACTACATCCATGTAAATGGAAATGCCCCACTACAAACCTACAGTGATGATGAAGAAAGCAGAAGGCCTGCATGGCAGCAGGTGGCAGGAAGAAGGAACCAATAGACCTTGTATTGAGCACCTCACATTTAGGGCTCTGTTTTAATAACAAACCTAACAAAATGGTCGATCTAAGCACTGTCATGTTAACTTGGCCCTTGGAGGATGGGTAGATGTGGTAGCCTTGTTTCATTTGAACATGATTTAAAGGGATCCCTCTGCATCAGATGGTCATGCCAGGGGGGCATTCGTGTAGCCTATACCTGTCTGGTTAAGGGCAACTCCATTGACACACATTAAAACATATTATTAACCCACCATAGCAACACGTATGTTTCTACATATAATAACCCACCTTAGCAACACTTAGGTTTCTACACCTAACAACCCACCATAGCAACACGTATGTTTCTACATATAATAACCCACCTTAGCAACACTTAGGTTTCTACACCTAACAACCCACCATAGCAACACGTATGTTTCTACATATAATAACCCACCTTAGCAACACTTAGGTTTCTACACCTAACAACCCACCATAGCAACCCTAAACAAAAATTGTCCCAAAAAACTGCTGTTCAAGAAACGTTGTCGACATCCTCTGTTCCACACCGCTGTCTTTGCTTGTTCTCCTCTATCTCTGAAACAGAGGCAGCTCTCACTACCATTGGCCCACTGCGCTCTTTGCCGCTGCAAAACATCTTGAAAAATCAACTTTGGTGACGTCATTGCGGGACCCCACCGAACAGATCTATTGCGGGAGGGGAGAGACTGACACAGGGAGGAAATCGAGATCTTCCCGCTCCCGATCCGCTCCAGGATTTCCAGGGGTTTGGATTGTCGTGTGTCATACGTGTGTGTGTTTCCCTTCCCTTTTGCTCAAATCCACAGTTCTTAGACTTTAGCCAAGGTTTGGTTTCCGTTACCTGGCGTGAATCCAGCGGGGTATAGGTCTGGTCGCAGCTCCGTGAAACAACATGGGGATTTGAATAGAGTCAGAAAGGGCGGAATTGGATCGTGAAGCCTACATCAGAAAGTAGTCTTGTAGGTGGTGTCTGTCTAAAATGAAGCACCCGAAGCTACGGAGAGTGTTGTTTTTCATGACGCTGTTGTACCATCTTGGGATGTCAAGCAGATACGGTAAGATGATGGTGGAGTGGCGGGAGCGTGTTGTTTCACTGGAGGGATAGATGGAAGAGAAGACGTGCTGGTAGAGGGAAACATCCCTGGGAGGTAGTGAAGTAGTGTTTGGAATGAAGTCCGCATTATAGAGAAATTGATGATTCAGTAGTCTTTTCTGTTTACTTCAAAGATCTGCGAGGTGTGGATGTCATTACATTGCATCGAAGTAATAACCTACATCCGCTAGGGAAGATGATTCTGATCATGGGGTTGATATTGAGAAAAAACATGTTTAGGTTTTTGTAACTTCAATTAACAGCTAGACTTTCAGTTGATTTACTAAAATCCATAAGGTAGCTAGCTGTAAAATCATGGTTTAAAGGCGTTTTGCCCGACGTCATTTATTTTGATGTGGTTTTAGTTTGACTAGGCGAGGCAGTCATATTTTTTTTCAGTTAAGTTGTGTAAATAACCACAGTTCACTGTTGAAAGGTAAAAGTGAAGAAAGTAAAAAATATATTCGCATTACAAAATAAAAGCTATAGCTGTGGCTTTCCACCTGCGTGAGGTTAATGGGTTTCAGGACCACGGAGAGCGACTAGGCTACGGGTTGGCGCTGTTTGTCTTGTCTTGTTCATTGTAGACTATTCTGCCTTTTTTTAAATCTCTCTCATCTCGTCAACCCTGGTCTCCACTCTCCTGTTTTTACCTCTCTCCTTACCTCCTTCCCTCTCCTCCGTCCCCGTCACACTATTTAGTTCCACAATGAGCCTTATTCTGACTCCAAGGCGTCATAATGGTCTCTGGCTCATCTCAGCCAGTTACCATGGTTACTCGGTGTTCTAAAGGTGAAAGTTCACGGAGCCATTTCAATGGCTGTGTTCCCTGTTTGACACCAACAGGCATTTCATGTATCACTAATCGTCCTTCATGGAATCTGTGTTCCATCTCCCTGTTTCTCTGTTACAGTGGTGGAATATGTTGTCCCTTTGTAAGTTCCTGGCCCGACAGGACTACGCCGTCAACCTTTGATTGTCTTTAGTACGCTGAAGTGTAGCTTCTAGCATTATGGGAATGTGGATAAAAACACAAGTGTACATCTCCCTATTCAAAGCATCCTCTGAAAACGAAATAATCAAATGTATAACCTGAATATATAGGGGACAAACACCCTGAATATATAGGGGACACACAACCTTAATATATAGGGGACAAACACCCTGAATATATAGGGGACAAACACCCTGAATATATAGGGGACAAACACCCTGAACATATAGGGGACAAAAACCCTGAATATATAGGGAACAAACACCCTGAATATATAGGGGACAAACACCCTGAATATATAGGGGACAAACACCACAAATATATAGAGGACAAACACCCTGAATATATAGGGGACAAACACCCTGAATATATAGGGGACAAACACCCTGAATATATAGGGGACAAACACCACAAATATATAGAGGACAAACACCCTGAATATATAGGGGACAAACACCCTGAATATATAGGGGACAAACACCCTGAATATATAGGGGACAAACACCCTGAATATATAGGGGACAAACACCCTGAATATATAGGGGACAAACACCCTGAATATATAGGGGACAAACACCACAAATATATAGAGGACAAACACCCTGAATATATAGGGGACAAACACCCTGAATATATAGGGGACAAACACCCTGAATATATAGGGGACAAACACCCTGAATATATAGGGGACAAACACCCTGAATATATAGGGGACAAACACCCTGAATATATAGGGGACAAACACCACAAATATATAGAGGACAAACACAATGAATATAGGGGTCAAACACCCTGAATATATAGGGGACAAACACCCTGAATATATAGGGGACAAACACCACAAATATATAGAGGACAAACACCCTGAATATATAGGGGACAAACACCCTGAATATATAGAGGACAAACACCCTGAATATATAGGGGACAAACACCCTGAATATATAGGGGACAAACACCCTGAATATATAGGGGACAAACACCCTGAATATATAGGGGACAAACACCCTGAATATACAGGTAACAAACACCCTGAATATACAGGTAACAAACACCCTGAATATATAGAGGACAAACACCCGGAATATATAGGGGACAAACACCCTGAATATACAGAGGATGTCCCCCTGTCTTCTCATATTTATTTTATGAGACAATAACTCTATCTATGTTGTCTCTCTCTCTCTCTCTCTCTCTTTATCGCTCTCTTTATCTCTCTCTCTCTTTCTGTGTGTGTGTGTGTGTGTGTGTGTGTGTGTGTGTGTGTGTGTGTGTGTGTGTGTGTGTGTGTGTGTGTGTGTGTGTGTGTGTGTGTGTGTGTTGTCAGGGGAGAGCTATGAGTCATTGCCAGCGTCCTGGCATACGTCACATAGATAATGATAGATCTGGGTACCTGACAGAGGAGACCAGGAGACTTTAGCTGGGGACATGATGGAGGATGAGACCAGGAGACTTTAGCTGGGGACGATGGAGGATGAGACCAGGAGACTTTAGCTGGGGACATGATGGAGAATGAGACCAGGAGACTTTAGCTGGGACACGATGGAGGATGAGACCAGGAGACTTTAGCTGGGGACATGATGGAGGAGGAGACCAGGAGACTTTAGCTGGGGACATGATGGAGGATGAGACCAGGAGACTTTAGCTGGGGACACGATGGAGGATGAGACCAGGAGACTTTAGCTGGGGACATGATGGAGGATGAGACCAGGAGACTTTAGCTGGGACACGATGGAGGATGAGACCAGGAGACTTTAGCTGGGGACATGATGGAGGATGATACCAGGAGACTTTAGCTGGGGACACGATGGAGGATGAGACAAGGAGACTTTAGCTGGGGACACGATGGAGGATGAGACCAGGAGACTTTAGCTGGGGACATGATGGAGGATGAGACCAGGAGACTTTAGCTGGGGACATGATGGAGGATTAGACCAGGAGACTTTAGCTGGGGACACGATGGAGTATGAGACCAGGAGACTTTAGCTGGGGACACGATGGAGGATGAGACAAGGAGACTTTAGCTGGGGACACGATGGAGGATGAGACCAGGAGACTTTAGCTGGGGACATGATGGAGGAGGAGACCAGGAGACTTTAGCTGGGGACATGATGGAGGATGAGACCAGGAGACTTTAGCTGGGGACATGATGGAGGAGGAGACCAGGAGACTTTAGCTGGGGACATGATGGAGGAGGAGACCAGGAGACTTTAGCTGGGGACATGATGGAGGATGAGACCAGGAGACTTTAGCTGGGGACATGATGGAGGATGAGACCAGGAGACTTTAGCTGGGGACATGATGGAGGATGAGACCAGGAGACTTTAGCTGGGGACACGATGGAGGATGAGACCAGGAGACTTTAGCTGGGGACATGATGGAGGATGAAACCAGGAGACTTTAGCTGGGGACATGATAGAGGATGAGACCAGGAGACTTTAGCTGGGGACACGATGGAGGATGAGACCAGGAGACTTTAGCTGGGGACATGATGGAGGATGAGACCAGGAGACTTTAGCTGGGGACATGACGGAGAAAGACACAATGAACACTCAAAGCTTTGGTTCCACTCTGGGGAAATAAGGGCAATTCCGATTGTACATTTTCGTTTCCAGAGATGGGGTTATATGTTGGGTTTTATGTTGAATCTGCTCTCCAGGCAGGTTCAATAACATCACTCCAAGTGTTGTTTTTTTTTTTTTAAGATTTCAGGTCTGCTGGGAGGATTGAGGTGTCTGTGTCTGCCACTATGTTTGTATCTGTCTGAGTGTATAGCCACTGGAAGATAATGATGTAGGAGATCAGTACAGTGTGTCCAGGCAGCTGTCAGAAGCTCTCTTTACTCTGCTCTGTGTGAAAGCATCATCCCCTCCACAGGTTTCAGTTCTTGAACAATCACTCCATCCCACGCCAGAAACCCCACTGTCTAACCTCGACCCCGGGCTCAATTGCTAACGCACAGCATATGCATATGTGGAGAGAGAGAGTCGATTGGTGGAGGAGATTATTTGAATGTCAGTCACTGAGTCAGAGAGAGAGAGAGAGAGAGAGAGAGAGAGAGGGAGGACTGGATGAGATTACCTGAATGTCAGTCAGTCAGAGAGAGAGAGAGAGAGAGAGAGAGAGAGAGAGAGAGAGAGAGAGAGAGAGAGAGAGAGAAGAGAGAGAGAGAGAGAGAGAGAGAGAGAGAGAGAGAGAGAGAGAGAGAGAGAGAGAGAGAGAGAGAGAGAGAGAGAGAGAGAGAGAGAGAGAGAGAGAGAGAGAGAGAGAGAGAGAGAGAGAGAGAGAGAGAGAGAGAGAGAGAGAGAGAGAGAGAGAGAGAGAGAGAGAGAGTCCCCTCATCCAGCTGGTCCTGGGGCTGAGTTCACAAACCTGTTCTACTAACACACTGAAGCCTCAGTCCCCTCATCCAGCTAGTCCTGGGGCTGAGTTCACTAACCTGTTCTACTAACACACTGAAGCCTCAGGACCA
>NC_074683.1:52682079-52684579 GCF_029448725.1 Salvelinus fontinalis
CCTCTTTACAAAAACTGTTTCAGTTCAGCAATATTCTTGGAATGTCTGGTGTGAACTGCTCTCTTGAGGTCATGCCACAGCATCTCAATCGGATTGAGGTCAGGACTCTGACTGGGTCACTCCAGAAGGCGTATTTTCTTCTGTTGAAGCCATTCTGTTGTTGATTTACTTCTGTGTTTTGGGTCGTTGTCCTGTTGCATCATCCAACTTCTGTTGAGCTTCGATTGGCGGACAGATAGCCTTACATTCTCCTGCAAAATGTCTTGATGAACTTGGGAATTCGTTTTTCCGTCGATGATAGCAAGCTGTCCAGGCCCTGAGGCAGCAAAGCAGCCCAAACCATGATGTTCCCTGCACCATACTTTACCGTTGGGATGAGGTTTTGATGTTGGTGTGCTGTGCCTTTTTTTCTCTCCACACACAGTGTTGTGTGTTCCTTCCAAACAACTCAACTTTAGTTTCATCTGTCCACGGAATATTTTTATATTGCAGGGCAGCTCTAACCAACATCTCTAATCTCGTCTCTTTGATTGGACTCTAGGTGACTCCTGACTTCAATTAGCTTTTGGAGAAGTCATTAGCATAGGTGTTCACATACATGTTCCAACCGACAATGGGAATATTAAAATGATGTATTCAATATAGACAATAGAAATACAATAACTTGTGTGTTATTAGTTTAAGTAGTTTGTCCAATATCTGCCCTGCTAGAGCTGCCCCGGTCAACTGTAGGTGCTTTTATTGTGAAGTGGAAATGTCTAGGAGCAACAATGGATCAGCCACAAAGTGGTAGGCCACACAAGCTCACCGGCGAGTGCTGAAGTGCGTAGCATGTAAAAATGGTCTGTCCTCATTCGCAACACTCACTATCGAGTTCTAAACTGCCTCTGGAAGCAACGTCAGCACAAAAAACTGTTAGTCTAAGATCACCATGTGCAATGCCAAGCGTCGGTTGGAGTGGTGTAAAGCTCTACATCGTTGGACTCTGGAGAAATGGAGTACGCGTTCTCTGGAGTGATGAATCACGCTTCACTATTTCGCAGTCCGATGCACAATTCTGGGTTTGGCGGATGCCAGGAGATCGCTGCCAGCCCGAATGCGTAGTGCCAACTGTAAAGTTTGGTGGAGGAGGGAATAATGTCAGAAGCTGCTTCTCACAGTTCAGCTAGGCCCCTTAGTTCCAGTGAAGGGAAATCTTAACACTACAGCATTCTAGATGATTATTTGCTTCCAACTTTGTGGGAACAGTTTGGGAAAGGCCCGTTCCTGTTTCAGCATGACAATTTGTTGATATCTATATTTAACTAGGCAAGTCAGTTAAAGAACCAATACTTATTTACAATGACGGCCTAGGAACAGTGGGTTAACTGTCTTGTTCAGGGGCAGAACAACATATTTTTACCTTGTCAGCTCGGGGATTCAATCATGCAACCTTTTGGTTACAAGTCCAACACTCTAACCACTAAGCTACCTGCCGCACCGCAACTTGACTGGCCTGCACAGAGCCCTGACCTCAACCTCATCGAACACCTTTGGGAGGAATTGGAACGTCGACTAAGAGCCAGGCCTAATCGCCCAACATATGTGTCCGACCTAACTAATGCTCTTGTGGCTGAATGTAAGGAAGTCCCCGCAGCAATGTTCCAGCATAACCTGAGTGGAAAGCCTTTCCAGAAGAGTGGAGGCTGTTTTAGCTGCAAAGGGGGGGAACCTACTCCGTATTTTTTTTATTTAACCTTTATTTAACGAGGCAAGTCAGTTAAATAACAAATTATTATTTACAATGATGTCCTACACCGGATGACGCTGGGCCAATTGCGCATCGCCCTATGGGACTCCCAATCACAGCCGGTTGTGATACAGTCTGGAATCGACCCAGGGTGTCTGTAGTGATGCCTTTAGCACTGAGATGCAGTGCCCTAGACCGCTGCGCCACTGGTGAGTCCTATTGCCCATATTAATGCCCATGATTTTGGAAAGGGCATGTAGTGTACCGTCTTACTTTCTCCTTATTTTTATTTCTCTTGTTTTTGTCCTGATTTATGTCATTTTTAGAATTACATTGATATTAATTACTGTATTCTGAGGGTTTGGAGCTTGCAAGAAAGGCATTTCACTGTACTTGTACATGTGACAAAAAAAGTTGAAATGTATGACGATGGGCCTGCGGTGTGCTAGACAGAGTGAGCACTGTCCTTATTACTTGGAGGTCCTGATTCCACAGTAGTAGTATGTCCACCCCACTACCAAACCCCCTCTTTCCTGATTCCACAATAGTAGTATGTCCACCCCACTACCAAACCCCCTCTTTCCTGATTCCACAATAGTAGTATGTCCACCCCCCCACCCCCCCCCAACCCTCTCTGTCCTGATTCCTTAGTGGTAGTACGTCCACCCCCCAACCCTCTCTGTCCTGATTCCACAGTAGTAGTATGCCACTCCCCCCACCCCCTCTGTCCTGATTCAACAGTAATAGTATGTTCAACCCACTTACCAAACC
>NC_074683.1:52687079-52743636 GCF_029448725.1 Salvelinus fontinalis
CACAACCTTAGCTAGCCAGGTACCACAGTCACACAACCTTAGCTAGCTGGGTACCATAGACACACAACCTTAGCTAGCTAGGTACCACAGTCACACAACCTTAGCTAGCTAGGTACCACAGTCACACAACCTTAGCTAGCTAGGTACCACAGTCACACAACCTTAGCCAGCTAGGTACCACAGTCACACAACCTTAGCTAGCTAGGTACCATAGACACACAACCTTAGCTAGCTAGGTACCACAGTCACACAACCTTAGCCAGCTAGGTACCACAGTCACACAACCTTAGCTAGCTAGGTAGCACAGACACACAACCTTAGCTAGCTAGGTACCATAGACACACAACCTTAGCTAAGTAGGTACCACAGACACACACACACAACCTTAGCTAGCTAGGAACCACAGTTGGTTTACTTCAGCTATGTTAAGCAGATGTTAGTCTTTTGGTTTATTCTGGATCTGTTGAGGGGATGTATCCATCTCTGCAGCTTGGCTCAGTGTTACGATGCATGGGGTGTCTGTTATATATGATATATTCATAGGATGACTAGTTGTTATGGTAAGGGAGGCTTAGGTGTGTGGGATAGGGTTTCGTGGCTGAGCTTGAGTTCACATGCGTATATGTATCTGTGTTTCAGCATAGAAATTGAACGACACTGATAGGTCCCTGTGTGTTACATGCCGTGACATACCATTCTGTATTTTCTCTGTGTGTGTGTGTGTGTGTGTGTGTGTGTGTGTGTGTGTGTGTGTGTGTGTGTGTGTGTGTGTGTGTGTGTGTGTGTGTGTGTGTGTGTGTGTGTGTGTGTGTGTGTGTGTGTGTGGTGGAGGTGGTTACTGTGGTAATAAGTGCGTTGGTGTGTATGTGTGTGTGTTTATTGTCGTAGGTGTATGAGAGAAGGGTAGACACACACAGGACACATCTCCTTCTCTCTGTCACCTCCCTGCCTCTCCTCTCCTCATCAGAGCCCCTCCCCGCTACTACATATTGTTTCTACGGCAACGGTGACATCATCAGGATGAAGGCAGCTGGGTCAACACCCCCTCAATCTCTCTCCTCTCTCTCTCTCCTCTGTCCTCTCTCCTCTCTCTGCTCTCCTCTCTTTCTCTCTCTCCTCTCTCCTCTCTCTGCTCTCCTCTCTCTCTCTCTCTCCCTCTCTTTTTCTCCCCCTCTCTTCTCTCCTCTCCTTTCTTTCTCTCCTCTCTCTCCTCTCTCTCTCTCTCTCTCTCTCTCTCCTCTCTCTCTCTCTCTCTCTCTCTCTCTCTCTCTCTCTCTCTCCTCTCTCCTCTCTCCTCTCTCATTCTCTCTCTCTGCTCTCCTCTCTTTCTCTCGCTCTTTCTCTCCTCCCTCTCTCTCTCTCTCTCCCTCTCTCTTTCTCCCCCTCTCCTCTCTCCTCTCCTTCTCTCTCTCTCTCTCCTCTCCTTCTCTCTCTCTCTCTCTCTCTCTCTCTCTCTCTCTCTCTCTCTCTCTCTCTCTCTCTAATTCAATTTGCTTTATTTGCGTGACGTAACAATGTACATATTGCCAAAGCTTACTTTGGACATTTAAAATATTAACATAATGAATAATAATAATCAATATTGTCAACGGGACAACAGTAACAACAATAACCAAGGGTCAAAATAACCATACATTGAACAATAACAATAAGCATACAGTAGAAGACATGTGCAGGTTGATTGGTCTGTCAAACACGTTCCTTCATTTTGTCAGAAAATGCAGCTCCGTCTCAGGTTCTGCTGTTGTGCAGTGGTTGCACAGCCTTTCCTCTACAGGGAGCCAGGTTTTCCTGTGTCTACCCTTCTCAATGGCAAGGCTGTGCTCACTGAGCCTGTACTTTGTCAAGGTTTTTCTAAGGTTTTGATCAGTAACCATGGTCAAATAGTTAGCCACGGTGTACTGTCGATTTAGGGCCAGATAGCACTGCATTTTTCTTTGTGTTTGTGCTTGTGTTTCCCAATAAGCAATGTAGTTTTGTTTTGACTGTGTTGTAATTTGTTTTATTCTGATTGATTGGATGTTCTGGTCTTGAGGCTTCAGTGTGTTAGTAGAACAGCCCCGGGACCAGACAGATGAGGGGACTCTTTTCTTTGCCCAGCTCTTGGCATTGCAGGGCTTGGTAATGATATGAGAGGGGGTCACTGTATGTTAGATGGTTCCAAAACTGAATTGCTCTTTTTTGAGTTTTTATTATTAATGGATTTTAGCCTAATTCTGCCCTGCATGCATTGTTTGTAATTTTCCTCTGGACATGTAGGAGATTTTTACAGAACTCTGCATGCAGGATGTGGATCCCACTCCCTTAAAGTGCAATCAATTAGTTTTAGCCAAATTTGAATAGGTATTTTAATTTCAATCACTCTCTCATCATTAAGGTGTCCAGTTGAGCTTATTTTTAAACCTAAGTAATTGTAGTGTGTGCAGTACTCTACATATTTTGTACCAATTGAGAACCAATTCTCTCTCTCTCTCTCTCTCTCTCTCTCTCTCTCTCTCTCTCTCTCTCTCTCTCTCTCTCTCTCTCTCTCTCTCTCTCTCTCTCTCTCTCTCTCTCTCTCTCTCTCTCTCTCTCTCTCTCTTTCTCTCACTCTCTCTCCCCCCCTCTCCTCAATATATGGAGACCTGGCTGTCTCTATCTCAATAAGAGATTGTGCAAAGCTGTCATCAAGGCTCTCTCTCAATTCAATTAATTTCAATTTCAATTCAATTGACTTTATTAACATGGCATTATTCATTATACATTATACTCGTACATTGTCAAAGTATACATATCGAAAAATATAAATCTATTCTCCCCCCCCCCCCCCCCAATTCAATAAAAAAAAGCATGAATGGGTAGTTGCCACTGTTGTCAAAGCAATGTAGATGAAGTATCAAATCAAATCAAATGTATTTATATAGCCCTTTGTACATCAGCTGATATCTCAAAGTGCTGTACAGAAACTCAGCCTAAAACCCAAACAGCAGCAATGCAGGTGTAGAAGCACGGTGGCTAGAAAAAACTCCCTAGAAAGGCCAAAACCTAGGAAGAAACCTAGAGAGGAACCAGGCTATGAGGGGTGGCCAGTCCTCTTCTGGCTGTGCCGGGTGGAGATAATAACAGAACATGGCCAAGATGTTCAAATGTTCATAAATGACCAGCATGGTCAAATAATAATAATCATAGTAGTTGTCGAGGGTGCAACAAGTCAGCACCTCAGGAGTAAATGTCAGTTGGCTTTTCATAGCCGATCATTAAGAGTATCTCTACCGCTCCTGCTGTCTCTAGAGAGTTGAAAACAGCAGGTCTGGGACAGGTAGCACGTCCAGTGAACAGGTCAGGGTTCCATAGCCACAGGCAGAACAGTTGAAACTGGAACAGCAGCAAGGCCAGGTGGACTGGGGACAGGGACAGCAAGGAGTCATCATGCCAGGTAGTCCTGACGCATGGTCCTAGGGCTCAGGTCCTCCGAGAGAGAGAAAGAAAGAGAGAAGGAGAGAATTAGAGAGAGCATACTTAAATTCACACAGGACACCGGATAAGGCAGGAGAAGTCCTCCAGATATAACAAACTGACCCTAGCCCCCCGATACATAAACTACTGCAGCATAAATACTGGAGGCTGAGACATGAGGGGTCAGGAGACACTGTGGCCCCATTCGATGATACCCCCGGAGAGGGCCAAACAGGAAGGATATAACCCCACCCACTTTGCCAAAGCACAGCCCCCACACCACTAGAGGGAAACCTTCAACCACCAACTTACCATCCTGAGACAAGGCCGAGTATAGCCCACAAAGATCTCCGCCACGGCACAAACCAAGGGGGGGCGCCAACCCAGACAGGAAGATCAAGTCAGTGACTCAACCCACTCAAGTGACGTCCTCCTAGGGACGGCACTTGAGTTAGTATATTTATTTATTTAGTATAACATAACATAAATTAACAATATGTTAGACCAACAATAATATATATATATAGAGTTGAAGTCGGAAGTTTACATACACTTAGGTTGGAGTCATTAAAACTTGTTTTTCAACCACAAATTTCATGTTAAAACTTCTTCTCAATAGGGGGTGCTGTTTGCTCTTTGTAATAATTTCGTTCCCAAATTAAACTGCCTCGTACTCAATTCTTGCTCGTACAATATGCATATTATTATTACTATTGGATAGAAAACACTCTCTAGTTTCTAAAACCGTTTGAATTATATCTGTGAGTAAAACAGAACTCGAGTTGGAGCCTTTTTCCTATGTGGATGTGAGAATGCTGAATTCTGCAAGCTGTTCCCAGGTCAGTTTATTAATTTGCCTGTCTTCTATTGGTTGAGATGCACTGCATACGCCTTCCCCTGGATGTCAGCGAATAGTGAGATTTGAAATGGAGTCTCTAGGCAGATCTGAGAGGTTATAAATGGCCTGGGAACGAAGGGTCCGGTCTTTGTTCACTTCGCTCTGACGCAGGAAGGACCTTGGCATGTCGTACTAGAAAGCTCCGGTTATAGCTCTTAGATATACCCGGCTCTGTTTTTATTCGATATAACTGTTAAAGACATCATAATGTTGTTATTTTAAACCGAGTTATATCAGTTTATATCAGTATATTGCGATTTTCGGGTATTTATTTGTGTTGCGTTCTAGGGAGTTGGGCATGTCTGGCCCACATGGCTAATGTTTACTGCTAATTGCAACGTTGAAGACTACATTCTACAACCGAGCAACGATTATTTTGGACAAAGGACAACTTTCCCAAGATTCTGATAGAAGCACATCAAAAAGTAAGAACTATTTATGCTGTTAATTCGTTGTTCTGTTGAAAAATGTAAAATGCATAATCCATTTTCGAACAAACTCTATATGTATTGTGTAATATGATGTTATAGGACTGTCATCTGAAGAATTCTGAGCAGGTCAGTGAAAAAATTAATATCTTTTGCTGGTTTATACGTTATCGCTATTTTTGGCTTGAATCAATGCTGTTGTGTGGTTTGCTATTGTAGTAAGCTAATATAATGCTATATTGTGTTTTCGCTGTAAAACACTTAAAAAATCTGAAATATTGGCTGGATTCACAAGATCTTTGTCTTTCATTTGCTGTACGCTGTGTATTTTTCAGAAATGTTTTATGAGGAGTATTTAGGTAATTCACGTTGCTCTCTGTAGTTATTCTAGTCGCTTTGGTGAGAGTTGTGATGGTGGCTGCAATGGTACACTATGATTTATACCTGAAATATGCACATTTTTCTAACAAAACATATGCTATACAATAAATATGTTATCAGACTGTCATCTGATGAAGTTGTTTCTTGGTTAGTGGCTATTTATATCTTTATTTGATCGAATTTGTGATAGCTACCTATGCAGGAAAAAAATGGTGGAGTAAAAAAAGTTGTGTCTTTTGCTAACATGGTTAGCTAATAGATTTACATATTGTGTCTTCCCTGTAAAACATTTTAAAAATCAGAAATGATGGCTGGATTCACAAGATGTGTATCTTTCATCTGGTGTCTTGGACTTGTGATTTAATGATATTTAGATGCTAGTATTTACTTGTGACGCTATGCTAGGCTATGCTAGTCAGCTTTTTTACTGATGGGGGTGCTCCCGGATCCGGGATTGTGTGGAAGTAGAGGATATACAGTTGAAGTTTACATACACAAGGTTGGAGTCATTACAACTCGTTTTTCAACCACTCCACAAATTGATTGTTAACAAACTATAGTTTTTTGGAAAGTTGGTTAGGACATCTACTTTGTGCATGACAAATAATTTTTCCAACAATTGTTTACAGGCAGATTATTTCACTTATAATTCACTGTATCACAATTCCAGTGGGTCAGAGGTTTACATACACTAAGTTGACTATGCCTTTAAACAGCTTGGAAAATTCCAGAAAATGATGTCATGGCTTTAGAAGCTTCTGATAGGCTAATTGACATAATTTAAGTCAATTGGAGGTGTACCTGTGGATGTATTTCAAGGCCTATTGTCACGACTTCTGCCGAAGTCGTTGCCTCTCCTTGTCCGGGCGGTGTTCGGCGGTCGACTTCACCGGTCTTCTAGCCATCACCGATCCATTTTTCATTTTCCATTGGTTTTGTCTTGTCTTTCCACACACCTGTTGTCAATCCCGTTCATTACCTGTTGTGTATTTAACCCTCTGTTTCCCTTCATGTGTTTGTCAGAGATTGTTGTATGTCAAGTGTTGTTTTATTAGTGTATAGGTGTGCGACGGGTCCTCGTACCCATTTTATTTTGATATATGTATATTACTCGTGTTTGGAGCATTTCATGGACGTTTATTAAAAGTCTCCATATACACTTCGTTTACTCTCCTGCGTCTGACTTCCCTGCCACCTATACACACGACGTTGACAGAATCTCTGACCTTAAAAAATGAAGTCAGCAGGAGGAGGCACTTCGCTAATGGAGGTTGAGGAACGCGTCCTGGAACAAGCGGAGGAGATTGACAGTCTGTGCGCTGCCATGGATCGCATTGTCCAGAGTATGGACCGCTGGGAGAGACAGGGAGCTTTTCCAGTACCTCCACCACCACCTGGAATTCCTTTGAACGTTTTTTCTCCTCCGGAACAGAACAGGATCCAGTTATCCCTACCCACGGGATACAATGGAGATACTGCCAGCTGCCAGGGTTTTCTCCTAAAACTGAACTTGTATCTGGCCACGGTCTCTCCAGTACCATCAGACCGTGAGAAAAGCTCCGCCCTCGTCTCATGCCTTACCGGGAAAGCCCTGGAGTGGGCCAACGCTGTGTGTGGAGAGGATAAGGCGTTGGACCATTTTGAGGAGCTCATCTGCCATTTCCGGAAGGTATTCGACCACCCATCCGAAGGCAGAGCAGCAGGTGAGCTCCTCTATCATCTGAGGCAGGGGACGAGGAGTGCTCAGGAGTTCGCTTTGGAGTTTAGGACTTTGGCTGCCGGCGCTGGATGGAGCGACAGGGCCCTGATCGACCACTACCGTTGTAGTCTACGCGAGGACGTCCGTCGGGAGCTGGCCTGTAGAGACACCACCCTCAACTTCGACCAGCTGGTGGATATGTCCATCAGGCTGGACAACATGCTGGCTACTCGGGGACGTCTAGATCGGGGTCTGGTTGTTCCATCCTCCCGCACTCTCTCTCCCGAACCTATGGAATTGGGAGGGATGGTGCGCAGGGAGACCGGAGGGGGTACCCGCTCGAGCACCATCTATGATCGCAGAGATCACACTGCTGATCGGTGCCGGGTTGGTTCCTCTGGGAATAGAGAAGGCAGGCAGGGCACTCTGGCATCACCCCAGGTGAGTAGGCACCATACTCATCCAGAGCCCTCTGCTGCACTTATGTTTGTCTCTGTCACCTTTCCGGATTTTTCCCTGCATTCCCAGTATAAGGCGCTAGTAGATTCAGGCGCGGCTGGGAATTTCATTAATAAAAATTTTGCTCATAGTTTAGGGATTCCTGTTGTTTCTGTGGATATGCCTTTCCCTATTCATGCCTTAGATAGTCGACCAATAGGGTCAGGGTTTATCAGGGAGGTCACCGCACCTTTGTCTATGATAACGCAGGAGGGTCACAAGGAGAAGATTAGTCTTTTCCTTATTGATTCCCCTGCGTATTCTGTGGTGTTAGGCCTACCCTGGTTAACTACTCATAACCCCACTGTTTCTTGGCCACAGAGGGCTCTCACGGGGTGGTCGCGAGAGTGCTCAGGTAGGTGTGTAGGGGTTTCCGTTGGTGCTACTACGGTGGAAAGTCCAGACCAGGTTTCCACCGTGCGCATTCCCCCAGAATATGCCGATTTGGCACTCGCCTTCTGTAAAAAGAAGGCGACTCAATTACCACCCCATCGACAGGGGGATTGTGCGATAGATCTCCTGGTAGACGCTGCATATCCCAGGAGTCACGTGTATCCTCTGTCGCAAGCGGAGACAGTGGCTATGGATAATTATATCTCTGAATCCCTGCGTCAGGGGTTCATTCAGCCATCCATTTCACCCGCCTCTTCGAGTTTCTTTTTTGTGAAGAAGAAGGATGGCGGTTTACGCCCGTGCATTGATTATCGAGACCTTAATAAAATCACGGTAAAATATAGTTACCCGCTACCTTTGATCAATACAGTAATGGAGTCAATGCGCGGGGCCCGCTTCTTCACAAAATTGGATCTCAGGAGTGCGTACAATCTGGTGCGTATTAGGAGGGGTGATGAGTGGAAGACGGCATTTAGCACCACCTCAGGTCATTATGAGTACCTGGTCATGCCATATGGGTTGATGAATGCTCCATCAGTCTTCCAATCGTTTGTAGATGAGATCTTCAGGGACCTGAACGGGCAGGGTGTAGTGGTGTATATCGATGATATTTTGATATACTCTGCTACACGCGCTGAGCATGTGTCCTTGGTGCGCAGGGTGCTTGGTCGCCTGTTGGAGCATGATTTATATGTCAAGGCTGAGAAATGCTTGTTCTTCCAACAATCCATCTCCTTCCTAGGGCATCAGATTTCCACTTCAGGAGTGGAAATGGAGAGCGACCGCATTACAGCCGTGCGTAATTGGCCGACTCCAACCACGGTAAAGGAGGTGCAGCGTTTTTTAGGGTTTGCCAATTACTACCGGAGATTTATCCGGGGTTTTGGTCAGGTTGCAGCTCCCATTACCTCACTGCTAAAGGGGGGACCGGTGCGCTTGCAGTGGTCGGCCGAGGCGAATAGGGCTTTTGGTAAACTGAAGGCTCTGTTTACCTCGGCGCCTGTGTTGGCTCATCCGGATCCCTCTTTGCCATTCATAGTAGAGGTGGACGCATCCGAAGCTGGGATAGGAGCAGTGCTCTCTCAGCGTTCGGGTGTGCCACCGAAGCTTCGCCCCTGTGCTTTCTTTTCGAAGAAGCTCAGCCCGGCGGAGCGTAACTATGATGTGGGGGACCGAGAGCTGTTAGCTGTCGTAAAAGCCTTGAAGGTGTGGAGGCATTGGCTTGAGGGGGCTAATCACCCTTTTCTCATCTGGACTGACCACCGCAATCTGGAGTACATCCGGCAGGCGAAGAGACTAAATCCTCGCCAGGCAAGGTGGGCCATGTTTTTCACTCGTTTTGTGTTTACGCTTACTTACAGACCAGGCTCCCAGAACGTCAAGGCAGACGCATTGTCTCGGCTGTATGACACAGAGGAGCGACCCATGGATCCCACTCCCATACTCCCAGAGTCGTGTTTGGTGGCGCCAGTAGTGTGGGAGCTGGACGCGGACATTGAGCGGGCGTCACGTGCAGAGCCCTCTCCTCCTGAGTGTCCAGCTGGTCGTCTGTACGTTCCGTCTGCTGTCCGCGACCGATTGATCTATTGGGCTCACACATCACCCTCCTCTGGTCATCCTGGGATAGGTCGGACGATGCGCTGTCTTGATGGGAGGTACTGGTGGCCCACTTTAGCTAAGGACGTGAGGATTTATGTTTCCTCCTGTTCGGTGTGCGCCCAGTGCAAGGCTCCTAGACACCTGCCTAGAGGTAAGCTTTTACCTTTACCCGTTCCTCAACGGCCGTGGTCGCACCTGTCAGTGGATTTTGTGACTGATCTTCCACCTTCACAGGGTTACACCACGATCCTGGTCGTTGTGGATCGGTTCTCTAAGTCCTGTCGTCTTCTCCCTTTGCCCGGTCTCCCTACGGCCTTACAAACTGCGGAGGCTCTGTTTACACATGTTTTCCGGCATTATGGGGTGCCTGAGGATATAGTGTCTGATCGGGGTCCCCAGTTTACGTCAAGGGTCTGGAAGGCGTTCATGGAACGTCTGGGGATCTCGGTTAGTCTTACCTCAGGTTTTCACCCCGAGAGTAATGGGCAGGTGGAGAGAGTTAACCAGGATGTGGGCAGGTTTCTGCGGTCCTATTGCCAGGACCGGCCAGGGGAGTGGGCGAAGTTCGTGCCCTGGGCAGAGATAGCCCAGAACTCGCTACGTCACTCCTCCACTAACCTTACCCCTTTTCAATGTGTATTAGGGTATCAGCCGGTTCTGGCTCCTTGGCATCAGAGTCAGACCGAAGCTCCTGCGGTGGACAATTGGTTTCGGCACGCTGAGGAAACTTGGGAGGCAGCCCACGTCCACCTTCAGCGTGCCATAAGGCGCCAGAAAATTGGCGCAGACCGTCGCCGCAGTGAGGCCCCGGTGTTCGTACCAGGGGACAGGGTCTGGCTCTCGACCCGAAACCTGCCCCTCCGCCTGCTCTGTCGGAAGCTGTGTCCGCGGTTTGTGGGGCCGTTTAAAGTCCTGAGGAGAGTGAACGAGGTATGTTATAGATTACAACTGCCCACTAATTACCGTATTAACCCCTCGTTCCATGTGTCTCTCCTCAGGCCGGTGGTGGCTGGCCCGCTCCAGGAGGCTGAAGTGCGTGAAGTTCCTCCGCCTCCTCTAGACATCGAGGGGGTCCCGGCGTACGCTATTCGATCCATTTTGGATTCGAGACGTCGGGCGAGGGGCCTTCAGTACCTCGTGGACTGGGAGGGGTACGGGCCGGAGGAGAGATGCTGGGTTCCGGTGGAGGACGTTTTAGATCCTTCCATGTTAAAAGAATTCCACCGCCTCCATCCGGATCGCCCTGCACCTCGCCCTCCGGGTCGTCCCCGAGGCCGGTGTCGACGCGCTGCTGGAGCCGCGCGTCAGGGGGGGGGTAATGTCACGACTTCTGCCGAAGTCGTTGCCTCTCCTTGTCCGGGCGGTGTTCGGCGGTCGACTTCACCGGTCTTCTAGCCATCATCGATCCATTTTTCATTTTCCATTGGTTTTGTCTTGTCTTTCCACACACCTGTTGTCAATCCCATTCATTACCTGTTGTGTATTTAACCCTCTGTTTCCCTTCATGTGTTTGTCAGAGATTGTTGTATGTCAAGTGTTGTTTTATTAGTGTATAGGTGTGCGACGGGTCCTTGTACCCATTTTATTTTGATATATGTATATTACTCGTGTTTGGAGCATTTCATGGACGTTTATTAAAAGTCTCCATATACACTTCGTTTACTCTCCTGCGTCTGACTTCCCTGCCACCTATACACACGACGTTGACACCTATCTTCAAACTCAGTGCCTCTTTGCTTGACATCATGGGAAAATCAAAAGAAATCAGCCAAGACTTCAGAAAAAAATTGTAGACTTCCACAAGTCTGGTTCATCCTTGGGAGCAATTTCCAAACGCCTGAAGGTACCACGTTCATCTGTACAAGCAATAGTACGCAAGTATAAACACCATGGGACCACGCAGCCGTCATACCGCTCAGGAAGGAGACGCATTCTGTCTTTTGGAGATGAACGTACTTTGGTGCAAAAAGTGCAAATCAATCCCAGAACAACAGCAAAGAACTTTGTGAAGATGCTGGAGGAAACAGGTACAAAAGTATCTATACCACAGTAAAACGAGTCCTATATCGACATAACCTGAAAGGCCGCTCAGCAAGGAAGAATCCACTGCTCCAAAACTGTCATGAAAAAGCCAGACTACGGTTTGCAACTGCACATGGGGACAAAGATCGTACTGTTTGGAGAAATGTCCTCTGGTCTGACGAAACAAAAATAGAACTGTTTGGCCATAATGACCATTGTTATGTTTGGAGGAAAAAGGGGGAGGCTTGCAAGCCGAAGAACACCATCCCAACCGTGAAGAACGGGGGTGGCAGCATCATGTTGTGGGGGTGCTTTGCTGCAGGAGGGACGGTGCACTTCACAAAATAGATGACAGGAAAATTATGTGGATATATTGAAGCAACATCTCAAGACATTAGTCAGGAAGTTAAAGCTTGGTCGCAAATGGGTCTTCCAATGGACAATGACCCCAAGCATACTGTCACGTTCCTGACCTTATTTCCTTTGTTTAGTATTTGTTTAGTTGGTCAGGACGTGAGCTGGGTGGGCATTCTATGTTATGTGTTTCTATGTTTGGTTTAGGGTTGTCTAACTAGCCTGATATGGTTCTCAATCAGAGGCAGGTGTTTTACGTTGTCTCTGATTGGGAACCATATTTAGGTAGGCTGTTCTCACTGTTTGTTTGTGGGTGATTGTTCCTGTTTGTTGCGTTCTTTGTTTTATAGGTTCACATGTTCAGGACTATAGCGGCGTTGGTTTCGTTTTGTTTATTGTTTTTGTTCGTGTCAAATAAATATGGATACATACCACGCTGCATATTGGTCTGATCCTTGCTCCTCCTCAGACGTGGAGGATTACGACGATCGTTACAGAATCACCCACCAACCAAGGACCAAGCAGAGTGGTAAACGGCAGCAGCAGCAGGAGCAGCGATGTCAGGAGAAATGGACTTGGGAAGAAATACTGGACGGTAAGGGACCTTGGGTTCAAGCTGGAGAGTATCGCCGTGAAGAGCTGGAGGCAGCTAAAGCCGAGAGGCGGTGGTATGAGGAGGCAGCACGGAGGCGAGGCTGGAAGCCTGAGAGTCAGCCCCAAAAATGTATTGGGGGGGATAAAAGGGAGTGTGGCGAAGTCAGGTAGGAGACCTGCGCCAACTCCCCATGCTTACCGTGGAGAGCGAGAGTACGGGCAGACACCGTGTTATGCGGAAGAGCGCACGGTGTCTCCTGTACGTGTGCTTAGCCCGGTGCGGTACATTCCAGCTCCACGTATCGGCCGGGCTAGAGTGGGCATCGAGCCAGGTGCCATGAAGCCGGCTCAACGTATCTGGCCTTACGCATGGTATCCGCATGGTGTCCCCGGTTCGCCAACACAGCCCAGTGCGGGTCCCCAGCTCGCCGCACTGGCCTGGCTACGGGGAGCATTAAACCAGGTAAGGTTGGACAGGCTCGGTGCTTAAGAGCTCCTGTACGCCTTCACGGTCCGGTATATCCGGCGCCGTGAAGGCGTGTTTGTGAATTAGGGTGTGAAGGGTAAATTGTCATACGATAATTTGGTAAAAAGCCAATTTGACACTTGCTCAGTATGTTGTTCTCATTGAGGAAATGTACGAGTCTGCTATTATTGGTAATGTATAGAAATTTTCCAAGGTTGCTGTTGATGCATATCCCACAGTAGATATTGGGGTCAAGTTTGTCTCCACTTTTATGAAATGGGGTGATCAGTCCTTGTTTCCAAATATTGGGGAAGATGCCAGAGCTCAGGACGATGTAAAAAAAAAAATGGGGGGGGGGGGATGCTGGGAGGGAATGCTGTCACCTCCAGGTTGATGTTTTTCCCCTTGTGTGCTAAGGGTGTCAGGTTATTGTCCAGTTCTGGCAGTTAGTTCCATAGTGTCTGGTGTTTTCGCTTGGTTTACGCTCTCGCTCACCTCTCGCTCAACCGCTCGCTCAACCTCTCGCTCACCCTCTCGCTCACCGCTCGCTCAACCGCTCGCTCAACCTCTCGCTCAACCTCTCGCTCACCTCTCGCTCACCTCTCGCTCACCTCTCGCTCACCTCTCGCTCACCTCTCGCTCAACCTCTCGCTCACCTCTCGCTCACCTCTCGCTCACCCTCTCGCTCACCTCTCGCTCAACCTCTCGCACACCTCTCGCTCAACCTCTCACTCACCTCTAGCACACCTCTCGCTCACCTCTCGCACACCTCTCGCTCAACCTCTCGCACACCTCTCGCTCAACCTCTCGCTCACCTCTCGCTCACCTCTCGCACATCTCTCGCTCACCTCTCGCTCACCTCTCGCTCACCTCTCGCTCACCTCTCGCACACCTCTCGCTCACCTCTCGCACACCTCTCGCTCACCTCTCACTCACCTCTCACTCACCTCTAGCACACCTCTCGCTCACCTCTCGCACACCTCTCGCTCAACCTCTCGCTCACCTCTCGCTCACCTCTCGCTCACCTCTCGCACATCTCTCGCTCACCTCTCGCTCACCTCTCGCACACCTCTCGCTCACCTCTCGCTCACCTCTCGCACACCTCTCGCTCACCTCTCGCACACCTCTCGCTCACCTCTCGCTCAACCTCTCGCTCAACCTCTCGCTCAACCTCTCGCTCACCTCTCGCTCACCTCTCGCTCAACCTCTCGCTCAACCTCTCGCTCAACCTCTCGCTCAACCTCTCGCTCAACCTCTCGCTCAACCTCTCGCTCAACCTCTCGCTCAACCTCTTGCTCACCTCTCTGTCTATCTTGTCTGTCTGTCTTTCTCTCCCTATCTGTGTCTCTCCCTCTCTCTTCTCTCTCTCTCTTGCTTTCTCTCTCTTTATCTCCCTTTGGCCTAAAGAGCAGGAACCAAGACTTCATCAAAGAAATTGGAAATACATGACTCATCTTCTTCCTGCTGCTCAGGAAGAAGATGAGTCACTAGCATGTTACGCTGCTTACTTCTCCTCACATACCTACACTGTCACTCTTCCTTTGTCTCCTCCCCTTCTCCTTCATCTCTCCTCCAATCACGTACTCTTCTCTCCACCTCTATCACCAGCCATACATACTCATCTTCCTCCTATAGGTACATACAATATTATTTATTTATTTATTCTCCTTTTTCTATCTCTCACTCAATTACTCTCTCGTTCTCTTCCTTTTTATCTCTCGGTCTACCTTATCTCTCTCTCTCTCCGTCGCTCCCATTTTATTTCTCGGTCTACCTTATCTCTCTCTCCCTCGCTCCCTTCTTATCTCTCTGTCCACCTTATCTCTCTCTCTCTCCCTCGCTCCCTTTTTATCCCTCTGTCCACCTTATCTCTCTCTCTCTCAGTCACTCTCTCTTTTTCTCATGTGCGTATGTAGAAGTGAGTCAGAATGAGTTAGCAGTGCGATCACATAGCTTGTTATTACTTCCTATTTACAGAGCTTATTTACACCCACACACACACACACACACACACACACACACACACACACACACACACACACACACACACACACACACACACACACACACACACACACACACACACACACAGTCAGATGTGACTGTAGAGAGCTTACCTTACCCTGTCTTGTCGTGTCTGTCTCTCTGTCTTGTCTTGTCTGTCTTGTCGGTCTGCATTGTTTTGTCTGTCTGGTCTGTCGTGTCTCTCTGTTAGTTTCAGATAGCAGATAGGGTGGCAAATAATGGCTTCTAAAGTAGTTACTGGTTGCCTGACGACTCAAACTGAATGATTCCGCTGCTCTATAATCGTTACATACTTCAGTCTGAGACTGCCATCATTGAAGGGTGTTGTACAAAAGTCATTAGCAGTTGGATCATCTCTAACCAATCAGAATATCAAATGACAAATAAAATAAAGAAACGGCACATACCCACGTATGTTCTGGCTCAGGCCCAACCCATCAGTGTTTGGGACCAATCAGAACTGTTAGAATGTGTTTGTCGGGGAAGTACTCCTATCCAGACTCAAACTAACGTCCGTGGGCGTGGCCTTTGGCCGGAAAACAAGGAGTCTGGGTAGCCGAGCTAATTGACCTACGCTGCTAGTGCTGCAGACAGAAACACAAGTTAAACCCGACTTAAAGCTAACAGTTATAATGCATTATGAAGCAGTTATAATGCATTATGACCTTCCCACAGTCTATGGTTATGAACCCCTTATAATGGCTTTCATCAATGATGCTGGCTTTTAACAATTATTTCTATATATCAATTTTATATCTATTTTCGCTTTTTTTGTCACTCACTATTTTGTCCCGTCTTGAAAAAGAAGACAATAAACTGCAGTGTACATCCCTTTAACTCCCAATAAATACTTTCAGCTTCTCTGTTTCATAATTTTCCTCCATTCCACCACTCCCCCGTTCCCTCATTTCTCTGTCCTCTTCCTATCAATAGCAGTGACTCAGGTCTTTGGGTGTTTTTCATGGTAGGATATGAAGGAAGAGGGTTGTGTTCACTATGGAGGAAGGGAGGAGAGAGAGGGCTGGGTTCACTATGGAGGAGAGAGGAGAGAGAGGGTTGGGTTCACTATGGAGGAGAGAGGAGAGAGAGGGTTGGGTTCACTATGGAGGAGGAGAGGGAGGTCTGGGTTCACTATGGAGGAGAGAGGAGAGAGAGGGCTGGGTTCACTATGGAGGAGAGAGGAGAGAGAGGGATGGGTTCACTATGGAGGAGGAGAGGGAGGTCTGGGTTCACTATGGAGGAGAGAGGAGAGAGAGGGCTGGGTTCACTATGGAGGAGAGAGGAGAGAGAGGGATGGGTTCACTATGGAGGAGGAGAGGGAGGTCTGGGTTCACTATGGAGGAGAGAGGAGAGAGAGGGCTGGGTTCACTATGGAGGAGAGAGGAGAGAGAGGGATGGGTTCACTATGGAGGAGGAGAGGGAGGTCTGGGTTCACTATGGAGGAGAGAGGAGAGAGAGGGATGGGTTCACTATGGAGGAGGAGAGGGAGGTCTGGGTTCACTATGGAGGAGAGAGGAGAGAGAGGGCTGTGTTCACTATGGAGGAGAGAGGAGAGAGAGGGATGGGTTCACTATGGAGGAGGAGAGGGAGGTCTGGGTTCACTATGGAGGAGAGAGGAGAGAGAGGGCTGGGTTCACTATGGAGGAGAGAGGAGAGAGAGGGATGGGTTCACTATGGAGGAGAGAGGAGAGAGAGAGGGATGGGTTCACTATGGAGGAGAGAGGAGAGAGAGGGATGGGTTCACTATAGAGGAGAGAGAGAGAGAGGGATGGGTTCACTATGGAGGAGAGAGGAGAGAGAGGGATGGGTTCACTATGGAGGAGAGAGGAGAGAGAGGGATGGGTTCACTATGGAGGAGAGAGGAGAGAGAGGGATGGGTTCACTATGGAGGAGAGAGAGAGAGAGGGATGGGTTCACTATGGAGGAGAGAGGAGAGAGAGGGATGGGTTCACTATGGAGGAGAGAGGAGAGAGAGGGATGGGTTCACTATAGAGGAGAGAGAGAGAGAGGGATGGGTTCACTATGGAGGAGAGAGAGGGATGGGTTCACTATGGAGGAGAGAGGAGAGAGAGAGATGGGTTCACTATGGAGGAGAGAGGAGAGAGAGGGATGGGTTCACTATGGAGGAGAGAGGAGAGAGAGGGATGGGTTCACTATGGAGGAGAGAGGAGAGAGAGGGATGGGTTCACTATGGAGGAGAGAGAGAGAGAGAGGGATGGGTTCACTATGGAGGAGAGAGAGAGAGAGGGATGGGTTCACTATGGAGGAGAGAGGAGAGAGAGGGATGGGTTCACTATGGAGGAGAGAGAGAGAGAGGGATGGGTTCACTATGGAGGAGAGAGGAGAGAGAGGGATGGGTTCACTATGGAGGAGAGAGGAGAGAGAGGGATGGGTTCACTATGGAGGAGAGAGGAGAGAGAGGGATGGGTTCACTATGGAGGAGAGAGGGGGATGGGTTCACTATGGAGGAGAGAGGAGAGAGAGGGATGGGTTCACTATGGAGGAGAGAGAGAGAGAGGGATGGGTTCACTATGGAGGAGAGAGGAGAGAGAGGGATGGGTTCACTATGGAGGAGAGAGAGAGAGAGGGATGGGTTCACTATGGAGGAGAGAGGAGAGAGAGGGATGGGTTCACTATGGAGGAGAGAGGAGCGAGAGGGATGGGTTCACTATGGAGGAGAGAGGAGAGAGAGGGATGGGTTCACTATGGAGGAGAGAGGAGAGAGAGGGATGGGTTCACTATAGAGGAGAGAGGAGAGAGAGGGATGGGTTCACTATGGAGGAGAGAGAGAGAGAGGGATGGGTTCACTATGGAGGAGGAGAGGGAGGTCTGGGTTCACTATGGAGGAGAGAGGAGAGAGGGGGATGGGTTCACTATGGAGGAGAGAGGAGAGAGAGGGATGGGTTCACTATGGAGGAGAGAGGAGAGAGAGGGATGGGTTCACTATGGAGGAGGAGAGGGAGGTCTGGGTTCACTATGGAGGAGAGAGGAGAGAGGGGGATGGGTTCACTATGGAGGAGAGAGGAGAGAGAGGGTTGGGTTCACTATGGAGGAGAGAGGAGAGAGAGAGAGAGAGAGGGATGGGTTCACTATGGAGGAGAGAGGAGAGAGAGGGTTGGGTTCACTATGGAGGAGAGAGAGGGATGGGTTCACTATGGAGGAGAGAGGAGAGAGAGGGTTGGGTTCACTATGGAGGAGAGAGAGGGCTGGGTTCACTATGGAGGAGAGAGAGGGGAATGAGTTCACTATGGAGGAGAGAGGAGAGAGGGGGATGGGTTCACTATGGAGGAGAGAGGAGAGAGAGAGATAGAGGGATGGGTTCACTATGAAGGAGAGAGGAGAGAGAGGGTTGGGTTCACTATGGAGGAGAGAGGAGAGAGAGGGTTGGGTTCACTATGGAGGAGAGAGAGGGATGGGTTCACTATGGAGGAGAGAGAGGGATGGGTTCACTATGGAGGAGAGAGGAGAGAGGGGGATGGGTTCACTATGGAGGAGAGAGGAGAGAGAGGGCTGGGTTCACTATGGAGGAGAGAGGAGAGAGAGGGATGGGTTCACTATGGAGGAGGGAGGAGAGAGGAGAGAGGGGGATGGGTTCACTATGGAGGAGAGAGGAGAGAGAGGGCTGGGTTCACTATGGAGGAGAGAGGAGAGAGAGAGGGATGGGTTCACTATGGAGGAGAGAGAGGGATGGGTTCACTATGGAGGAGAGAGGAGAGAGAGGGTTGGGTTCACTATGGAGGAGAGAGGAGAGAGGATAGAGAGGGATGGGTTCACTATGAAGGAGAGAGGAGAGAGAGGGCTGTGTTCACTATGGAGGAGTGAGGAGAGAGAGGGCTGGGTTCACTATGGAGGAGAGAGGAGAGAGGATAGAGAGAGGGTTGGGTACACTATGGAGGAGAAAGAGAGAGGGTTGGGTTCACTATGGAGGAGAGAGGAGAGACAGGGTTGGGTTCACTATGGAGGAGAGAGGAGAGACAGGGTTGGGTTCACTATGGAGGAGAGAGAGAGAGGGTCTGGTTCACTATGGAGGAGAGAGAGAGAGAGGGTTGGGTTCACTATGGAGGAGAGAGGAGAGAGGATAGAGAGAGGGTTGGGTTCACTATGGAGGAGAGAGAGAGAGGGTTGGGTTCACTATGGAGGAGAGAGGAGAGACAGGGTTGGGTTCACTATGGAGGCTACTCTGTATTCTGCTCTGTGTCTTTTTAGCCGCAGTATCATTTTTATTCAGTTATGTGAACTGAGGGTGGGTGAGTGTGTGTGTGTGTGCGTGTGCGTGTGCGTGTGTGTGTGTGTGTGTGTGTGTGTGTGTGTGTGTGTGTGTGTGTGTGTGTGTGTGTGTGTGTGTGTGTAGTAATGATGTGGGGGTTGGTGATTGGGTAGTTTAATGATGTGGGGGTTATTGATTGGGTAGTTTAATGATGTGGGGGTTGTTGATTGGGTAGTTTAATGATATGGGGGATGTTGATTGGGTAGTTTAATGATGTGGGGGTTGTTGATTGGGTAGTTTAATGATGTGGGGGTTGTTGATTGGGTAGTTTAATGATGTGGGGGTTGTTGATTGGGTAGTTTAATGATGTGGGGGTTGTTGATTGGGTAGTTTAATGATGTTGGGGTTGTTGATTGGGTAGTTTAATGATGTGGGGGATGTTGATTGGGTAGTTTAATGATGTGGGGGTTGTTGATTGGGTAGTTTAATGATGTGGGGGTTGTTGATTGGGTAGTTTAATGATGTGGGGGTTGTTGATTGGGTAGTTTAATGATGTGGGGCTGTTGATTGGGTAGTTTAATGATGTGGGGGTTGTTGATTGGGTAGTTTAATGATGTGGGGTTGTTGATTGGGTAGTTTAATGATGTGGGGGTTGTTGATTGGGTAGTTTAATGATGTGGGGGTTGGTGATTGGGTAGTTTAATGATGTGGAGGTTGGTGATTAAGTCTATGTCCTGGAAAGTTTGCTGTTAATTCCAACAGTCATGCTAATCACATTAGCTCATATTAGCTCAACCTTCCCAGTGGAGGGACACCGATCCCGTAGATGGGAGTCTGAATGGCAAGTGTGTGTTTGAGCATGCTTTACGAATGTGTGTGTGTTGGAGACAGATCGTATATTAATGGGTTCTGGTGTGTGTGTGTGTGTGTGTGTGTGTGTGTGTGTGTGTGTGTGTGTGTGTGTGTGTGTGTGTGTGTGTGTGTGTGTGTGTGTGTGTGTGTGTGTGTGTGTTAGAATGTTGACTCATCCTGCAGTGTGTGTGTGTGTGTGTGTGTGTGTGTGTGTGTGTGTGTGTGTGTGTGTGTGTGTGTGTGTGTGTGTGTGTGTGTGTGTGTGTGTGTGTGTGTGTGTGTTAGAATGTTGACTCATCCTGCAGTGTGTGTGTGTTAGTATGTTGACTCATCCTGCAGTGTGTGTGTGTGTGCGTGCGTGCGTGCGTGCGTGCGTGTTAATGTGATTTGCTGTGTGTTCCAGACGGTCTCTTCGGGCAGTGCCGAACCTCTAAGCAGGACCAGGTGCAGTACCAGGTGTCAGTTCCTGTTCTGAAGAGGATGCAGGAGGTCCTCAAACAGCTCACACTGCAGGGTGAGTCAACATACTAACACACTGCAGGGTGAGTCAACACTATAACACACTGCAGGATGAGTCAACATACTAACACACTGCAGGGTGAGTCAACATACTAACACACTGCAGGGTGAGTCAACATACTAACACACTGCAGGATGAGTCAACACTCTAACACACTGCAGGGTGAGTCAACACGACAACACACTGCAGGGTGAGTCAACATACTAACACACTGCAGGATGAGTCAACATACTAACACACTGCAGGGTGAGTCAACACTATAACACACTGCAGGATGAGTCAACATACTAACACACTGCAGGGTGAGTCAACATACTAACACACTGCAGGGTGAGTCAACATACTAACACACTGCAGGGTGAGTCAACATACTAACACACTGCAGGGTGAGTCAACACTATAACACACTGCAGGATGAGTCAACATACTAACACACTGCAGGGTGAGTCAACACTCTAACACACTGCAGGGTGAGTCAACATACTAACACACTGCAGGGTGAGTCAACACTCTAACACACTGCATGGTGAGTCAACATATTAACACACTGCAGGGTGAGTCAACATACTAACACATTGCAGGGTGAGTCAACACTCTAACACACTGCAGGGTGAGTCAACATACTAACACACTGCAGGGTGAGTCAACACTCTAACACACTGCAGGGTGAGTAAACACACTAACACGCTGCAGGGTGAGTCAACATACTAACACACTGCAGAGTGAGTCAACATACTAACACACTGCAGGGTGAGTCAACATACTAACACACTGCAGGGTGAGTCAACATACTAACACACTGCAGGGTGAGTCAACATACTAACACACTGCAGGGTGAGTCAACATACTAACACACTGCAGGGTGAGTTAACACTATAACACACTGCAGGATGAGTCAACATACTAACACACTGCAGGGTGAGTCAACATACTAACACACTGCAGGGTGAGTCAACATACTAACACACTGCAGGGTGAGTCAACATACTAACACACTGCAGGGTGAGTCAACATACTAACACACTGCAGGGTGAGTCAACATACTAACACACTGCAGGATGAGTCAACACTCTAACACACTGCAGGGTGAGTCAACATACTAACACACTGCAGGGTGAGTCAACACGACAACACACTGCAGGGTGAGTCAACATACTAACACACTGCAGGATGAGTCAACATACTAACACACTGCAGGGTGAGTCAACACTATAACACACTGCAGGATGAGTCAACATACTAACACACTGCAGGGTGAGTCAACATACTAACACACTGCAGGGTGAGTCAACATACTAACACACTGCAGGGTGAGTCAACATACTAACACACTGCAGGGTGAGTCAACACTATAACACACTGCAGGATGAGTCAACATACTAACACACTGCAGGGTGAGTAAACACTCTAACACACTGCAGGGTGAGTCAACATACTAACACACTGCAGGGTGAGTCAACACTCTAACACACTGCAGGGTGAGTCAACATATTAACACACTGCAGGGTGAGTCAACATACTAACACACTGCAGGGTGAGTCAGCACTCTAACACACTGCAGGGTGAGTCAACATACTAACACACTGCAGGATGAGTCAACACTCTAACACACTGCAGGGTGAGTCAACACGACAACACACTGCAGGGTGAGTCAACATACTAACACACTGCAGGATGAGTCAACATACTAACACACTGCAGGGTGAGTCAACACTATAACACACTGCAGGATGAGTCAACATACTAACACACTGCAGGGTGAGTCAACATACTAACACACTGCAGGGTGAGTCAACATACTAACACACTGCAGGGTGAGTCAACATACTAACACACTGCAGGGTGAGTCAACACTATAACACACTGCAGGATGAGTCAACATACTAACACACTGCAGGGTGAGTCAACACTCTAACACACTGCATGGTGAGTCAACATATTAACACACTGCAGGGTGAGTCAACATACTAACACATTGCAGGGTGAGTCAACACTCTAACACACTGCAGGGTGAGTAAACATACTAACACACTGCAGGGTGAGTCAACACACTAACACGCTGCAGGGTGAGTCAACATACTAACACACTGCAGAGTGAGTCAACATACTAACACACTGCAGGGTGAGTCAACATACTAACACACTGCAGGGTGAGTCAACATACTAACACACTGCAGGGTGAGTTAACACTATAACACACTGCAGGATGAGTCAACATACTAACACACTGCAGGGTGAGTCAACATACTAACACACTGCAGGGTGAGTCAACATACTAACACACTGCAGGGTGAGTCAACATACTAACACACTGCAGGGTGAGTCAACATACTAACACACTGCAGGGTGAGTCAACATACTAACACACTGCAGGATGAGTCAACACTCTAACACACTGCAGGGTGAGTCAACATACTAACACACTGCAGGGTGAGTCAACACGACAACACACTGCAGGGTGAGTCAACATACTAACACACTGCAGGATGAGTCAACATACTAACACACTGCAGGGTGAGTCAACACTATAACACACTGCAGGATGAGTCAACATACTAACACACTGCAGGGTGAGTCAACATACTAACACACTGCAGGGTGAGTCAACATACTAACACACTGCAGGGTGAGTCAACATACTAACACACTGCAGGGTGAGTCAACACTATAACACACTGCAGGGTGAGTCAACACACTAACACACTGCAGAGTGAGTCAACACTCTAACACACTGCAGGGTGAGTCAACATACTAACACACTGCAGGGTGAGTCAACATACTAACACACTGCAGGGTGAGTCAACACTCTAACACACTGCAGGGTGAGTCAACACACTAACACGCTGCAGGGTGAGTCAACATACTAACACACTGCAGAGTGAGTCAACATACTTACACACTGCAGGGTGAGTCAACATACTAACACACTGCAGGGTGAGTCAACACTAACACACTGCAGGGCGAGTCAACATACTAACACACTGCAGGGCGAGTCAACATACTAACACACTGCAGGGTGAGTCAACACTATAACACACTGCAGGGTGAGTCAACATACTAACACACTGCAGGGTGAGTCAACATACTAACACACTGCAGGGTGAGTCAACATACTAACACACTGCAGAGTGAGTCAACATACTAACACACTGCAGGATGAGTCAACACTCTAACACACTGCAGGGTGAGTCAACATACTAACACACTGCAGGGTGAGTCAACACTCTAACACACTGCAGGGTGAGTCAACATACTAACACACTGCAGGGTGAGTCAACATACTAACACACTGCAGGGTGAGTCAACATACTAACACACTGCAGGATGAGTCAACATACTAACACACTGCAGGGTGAGTCAACATACTAACACACTGCAGGGTGAGTCAACATACTAACACACTGCAGGGTGAGTCAACATACTAACACACTGCAGGGTGAGTCAACATACTAACACACTGCAGGGTGAGTCAACATACTAACACACTGCAGGGTGAGTCAACATACTAACACACTGCAGGGTGAGTCAACATACTAACACACTGCAGGGTGAGTCAACATACTAACACACTGCAGGGTGAGTCAACATACTAACACACTGCAGGGTGAGTCAACATACTAACACACTGCAGGATGAGTCAACATACTAACATACTGCAGGGTGAGTCAACACACTAAAACACTGCAGGGGGAGTCAACATACTAACACACTGCAGGGGGAGTCAACATACTAACACACTGCAGGGTGAGTCAACATACTAACACACTGCAGGGTGAGTCAACATACTAACACACTGCAGGATGAGTCAACGTACTAACACACTGCAGGGTGAGTCAACATACTAACACACTGCAGGGTGAGTCAACATACTAACACACTGCAGGGTGAGTCAACATACTAACACACTGCAGGGTGAGTCAACATACTAACACACTGCAGGGTGAGTCAACACTCTAACACACTGCAGGGTGAGTCAACATACTAACACACTGCAGGGTGAGTCAACACTATAACACACTGCAGGATGAGTCAACATACTAACACACTGCAGGGTGAGTCAACACTCTAACACACTGCAGGGTGAGTCAACATACTAACACACTGCAGGGTGAGTCAACACTCTAACACACTGCATGGTGAGTCAACATACTAACACACTGCAGGGTGAGTCAACATACTAACACACTGCAGGGTGAGTCAACACTCTAACACACTGCAGGGTGAGTCAACATACTAACACACTGCAGGGTGAGTCAACACTAACACGCTGCAGGGTGAGTCAACACACTAACACGCTGCAGGGTGAGTCAACATACTAACACACTGCAGGGTGAGTCAACATACTAACACACTGCAGGGTGAGTCAACATACTAACACACTGCAGGGTGAGTCAACACTAACACACTGCAGGGTGAGTCAACATACTAACACACTGCAGGGTGAGTCAACACTATAACACACTGCAGGGTGAGTCAACATACTAACACACTGCAGGGTGAGTCAACATACTAACACACTGCAGGGTGAGTCAACATACTAACAGACTGCAGGGTGAGTCAACATACTAACACACTGCAGGGTGAGTCAACATACTAACACACTGCAGGATGAGTCAACACTCTAACACACTGCAGGGTGAGTCAACATACTAACACACTGCAGGGTGAGTCAACATACTAACACACTGCAGGGTGAGTCAACATACTAACACACTGCAGGGTGAGTCAACATACTAACACACTGCAGGAGGAGTCAACATACTAACACACTGCAGGGTGAGTCAACATACTAACACACTGCAGGGTGAGTCAACATACTAACACACTGCAGGGTGAGTCAACATACTAACACACTGCAGGGTGAGTCAACATACTAACACACTGCAGGGTGAGTCAACATACTAACACACTGCAAGGTGAGTCAACATACTAACACACTGCAGGGTGAGTCAACATACTAACACACTGCAGGGTGAGTCAACATACTAACACACTGCAGGGTGGATCAACACGACAACACACTGCAGGGTGAGTCAACATATTAACACACTGCAGGGTGAGTCAACATACTAACACACCGCAGGGTGAGTCAACATATAACACACTGCAGGGGGAGTCAACATACTAACACACTGCAGGGTGAGTCAACAAACTAACACACTGCAGGGTGAGTCAACACGACAACACACTGCAGGGTGAGTCAACATACTAACACACTGCAGGATGAGTCAACATACTAACACACTGCAGGGTGAGTCAATACGACAACACACTGCAGGGTGAGTCAACATACTAACACACTGCAGGATGAGTCAACATACTAACACACTGCAGGGTGAGTCAACATACTAACACACTGCAGGGTGAGTCAACACTCTAACACACTGCAGGGTGAGTCAACACTCTAACACACTGCAGGGTGAGTCAACATACTAACACACTGCAGGGTGAGTCAACACTATAACACACTGCAGGATGAGTCAACATACTAACACACTGCAGGGTGAGTCAACACTCTAACACACTGCAGGGTGAGTCAACACTCTAACACACTGCAGGGTGAGTCAACACTCTAACACACTGCATGGTGAGTCAACATATTAACACACTGCAGGGTGAGTCAACATACTAACACACTGCAGGGTGAGTCAACACTCTAACACACTGCAGGGTGATTCAACATACTAACACACTGCAGGGTGAGTCAACACTCTAACACACTGCAGGGTGAGTCAACACACTAACACGCTGCAGGGTGAGTCAACATACTAACACACTGCAGGGTGAGTCAACATACTAACACACTGCAGGGTGAGTCAACACTAACACACTGCAGGGTGAGTCAACATACTAACACACTGCATGGTGAGTCAACATACTAACACACTGCAGGGTGAGTCAACACTATAACACACTGCAGGGTGAGTCAACACTATAACACACTGCAGGGTGAGTCAACATACTAACACACTGCAGGATGAGTCAACATACTAACACACTGCAGGGTGAGTCAACATACTAACACACTGCAGGGTGAGTCAACATACTAACACACTGCAGGGTGAGTCAACATACTAACACACTGCAGGGTGAGTCAACACTCTAACACACTGCAGGGTGATTCAACATACTAACACACTGCAGGATGAGTCAACACTCTAACACACTGCAGGGTGAGTCAACACACTAACACACTGCAGGGTGAGTCAACATACTAACACACTGCAGGGTGAGTCAACATACTAACACACTGCAGGGTGAGTCAACATACTAACACACTGCAGGGTGAGTCAACATACTAACACACTGCAGGGTGAGTCAACATACTAACACACTGCAGGGTGAGTCAACACTCTAACACACTGCAGGGTGAGTCAACACACTAACACACTGCAGGGTGAGTCAACATACTAACACACTGCAGGGTGAGTCAACATACTAACACACTGCAGGGTGAGTCAACATACTAACACACTGCAGGGTGAGTCAACATACTAACACACTGCAGGGTGAGTCAACATACTAACACACTGCAGGGTGAGTCAACATACTAACACACTGCAGGGTGAGTCAACATACTAACACACTGCAGGGTGAGTCAACATACTAACACACTGCAGGGTGAGTCAACATACTAACACACTGCAGGGTGAGTCAACATACTAACACACTGCAGGGTGAGTCAACATACTAACACACTGCAGGGTGAGTCAACACACTAACACGCTGCAGGGTGAGTCAACACTCTAACACACTGCAGGGTGAGTCAACATACTAACACACTGCAGGGTGAGTCAACATAGTAACACACTGCAGGGTGAGTCAACATACTAACACACTGCAGGGTGAGTCAACATACTAACACACTGCAGGGTGAGTCAACATACTAACACACTGCAGGGTGAGTCAACATACTAACACACTGCAGGGTGAGTCAACATACTAACACACTGCAGGGTGAGTCAACATTCTAACACACTGCAGGGTGAGTCAACATACTAACACACTGCAGGGTGAGTCAACATACTAACACACTGCAGGGTGAGTCAACATACTAACACACTGCAGGATGAGTCAACACTCTAACACACTGCAGGGTGAGTCAACACGACAACACACTGCAGGGTGAGTCAACATACTAACACACTGCAGGATGAGTCAACATACTAACACACTGCAGGGTGAGTCAACACTATAACACACTGCAGGATGAGTCAACATACTAACACACTGCAGGGTGAGTCAACATACTAACACACTGCAGGGTGAGTCAACATACTAACACACTGCAGGGTGAGTCAACATACTAACACACTGCAGGGTGAGTCAACACTATAACACACTGCAGGGTGAGTCAACACTCTAACACACTGCAGGGTGAGTCAACACACTAACACACTGCAGGGTGAGTCAACACTCTAACACACTGCATGGTGAGTCAACATATTAACACACTGCAGGGTGAGTCAACATACTAACACACTGCAGGGTGAGTCAACACTCTAACACACTGCAGGGTGAGTCAACATACTAACACACTGCAGGGTGAGTCAACACTCTAACACACTGCAGGGTGAGTCAACACACTAACACGCTGCAGGGTGAGTCAACATACTAACACACTGCAGAGTGAGTCAACATACTAACACACTGCAGGGTGAGTCAACATACTAACACACTGCAGGGTGAGTCAACATACTAACACACTGCAGGGTGAGTCAACACTATAACACACTGCATGTTGAGTCAACATACTAACACACTGCAGGGTGAGTCAACATACTAACACACTGCAGGGTGAGTCAACATACTAACACACTGCAGGGTGAGTCAACACTATATCACACTGCAGGATGAGTCAACATACTAACACACTGCAGGGTGAGTCAACATACTAACACACTGCAGGGTGAGTCAACACTATAACACACTGCAGGGTGAGTCAACATACTAACACACTGCAGGGTGAGTCAACACTATAACACACTGCAGGATGAGTCAACATACTAACACACTGCAGGGTGAGTCAACACTCTAACACACTGCAGGGTGAGTCAACATACTAACACACTGCAGGGTGAGTCAACATACTAACACACTGCAGGGTGAGTCAACATACTAACACACTGCAGGGTGAGTCAACATACTAACACACTGCAGGGTGAGTCAACATACTAACACACTGCAGGGTGAGTCAACACTCTAACACACTGCAAGGTGAGTCAACATACTAACACACTGCAGGGTGAGTCAACATACTAACACACTGCAGGGTGAGTCAACATACTAACACACTGCAGGGTGGATCAACACGACAACACACTGCAGGGTGAGTCAACATATTAACACACTGCAGGGTGAGTCAACATACTAACACACCGCAGGGTGAGTCAACATACTAACACACTGCAGGGGGAGTCAACATACTAACACACTGCAGGGTGAGTCAACAAACTAACACACTGCAGGGTGAGTCAACACGACAACACACTGCAGGGTGAGTCAACATACTAACACACTGCAGGATGAGTCAACATACTAACACACTGCAGGGTGAGTCAACACGACAACACACTGCAGGGTGAGTCAACATACTAACACACTGCAGGATGAGTCAACATACTAACACACTGCAGGGTGAGTCAACATACTAACACACTGCAGGGTGAGTCAACACTCTAACACACTGCAGGGTGAGTCAACACTCTAACACACTGCAGGGTGAGTCAACATACTAACACACTGCAGGGTGAGTCAACACTATAACACACTGCAGGATGAGTCAATATACTAACACACTGCAGGGTGAGTCAACACTCTAACACACTGCAGGGTGAGTCAACACTCTAACACACTGCAGGGTGAGTCAACACTCTAACACACTGCAGGGTGAGTCAACACTCTAACACACTGCAGGGTGATTCAACATATTAACACACTGCAGGGTGAGTCAACATACTAACACACTGCAGGGTGAGTCAACACTCTAACACACTGCAGGGTGATTCAACATACTAACACACTGCAGGGTGAGTCAACACTCTAACACACTGCAGGGTGAGTCAACACACTAACACGCTGCAGGGTGAGTCAACATACTAACACACTGCAGGGTGAGTCAACATACTAACACACTGAAGGGTGAGTCAACACTAACACACTGCAGGGTGAGTCAACATACTAACACACTGCATGGTGAGTCAACATACTAACACACTGCAGGGTGAGTCAACACTATAACACACTGCAGGGTGAGTCAACACTATAACACACTGCAGGGTGAGTCAACATACTAACACACTGCAGGATGAGTCAACATACTAACACACTGCAGGGTGAGTCAACATACTAACACACTGCAGGGTGAGTCAACATACTAACACACTGCAGGGTGAGTCAACATACTAACACACTGCAGGGTGAGTCAACACTCTAACACACTGCAGGGTGAGTCAACATACTAACACACTGCAGGATGAGTCAACACTCTAACACACTGCAGGGTGAGTCAACACACTAACACACTGCAGGGTGAGTCAACATACTAACACACTGCAGGGTGAGTCAACATACTAACACACTGCAGGGTGAGTCAACATACTAACACACTGCAGGGTGAGTCAACATACTAACACACTGCAGGGTGAGTCAACATACTAACACACTGCAGGGTGAGTCAACACTCTAACACACTGCAGGGTGAGTCAACACACTAACACACTGCAGGGTGAGTCAACATACTAACACACTGCAGGGTGAGTCAACATACTAACACACTGCAGGGTGAGTCAACATACTAACACACTGCAGGGTGAGTCAACATACTAACACACTGCAGGGTGAGTCAACATACTAACACACTGCAGGGTGAGTCAACATACTAACACACTGCAGGGTGAGTCAACATACTAACACACTGCAGGGTGAGTCAACATACTAACACACTGCAGGGTGAGTCAACATACTAACACACTGCAGGGTGAGTCAACATACTAACACGCTGCAGGGTGAGTCAACATACTAACACACTGCAGGGTGAGTCAACACACTAACACGCTGCAGGGTGAGTCAACACTCTAACACACTGCAGGGTGAGTCAACATACTAACACACTGCAGGGTGAGTCAACATAGTAACACACTGCAGGGTGAGTCAACATACTAACACACTGCAGGGTGAGTCAACATACTAACACACTGCAGGGTGAGTCAACATACTAACACACTGCAGGGTGAGTCAACATACTAACACACTGCAGGGTGAGTCAAAATACTAACACACTGCAGGGTGAGTCAACATACTAACACACTGCAGGGTGAGTCAACATACTAACACACTGCAGGGTGAGTCAACATACTAACACACTGCAGGGTGAGTCAACATACTAACACACTGCAGGGTGAGTCAACATACTAACACACTGCAGGGTGAGTCAACATACTAACACACTGCAGGATGAGTCAACACTCTAACACACTGCAGGGTGAGTCAACACGACAACACACTGCAGGGTGAGTCAACATACTAACACACTGCAGGATGAGTCAACATACTAACACACTGCAGGGTGAGTCAACACTATAACACACTGCAGGATGAGTCAACATACTAACACACTGCAGGGTGAGTCAACATACTAACACACTGCAGGGTGAGTCAACATACTAACACACTGCAGGTTGAGTCAACATACTAACACACTGCAGGGTGAGTCAACACTATAACACACTGCAGGATTAGTCAACATACTAACACACTGCAGGGTGAGTCAACACTCTAACACACTGCAGGGTGAGTCAACATACTAACACACTGCAGGGTGAGTCAACATACTAACACACTGCAGGGTGAGTCAACATACTAACACACTGCAGGGTGAGTCAACATACTAACACACTGCAGGGTGAGTCAACATACTAACACACTGCAGGGTGAGTCAACACTCTAACACACTGCAAGGTGAGTCAACATACTAACACACTGCAGGGTGAGTCAACATACTAACACACTGCAGGGTGAGTCAACATACTAACACACTGCAGGGTGGATCAACACGACAACACACTGCAGGGTGAGTCAACATATTAACACACTGCAGGGTGAGTCAACACGACAACACACTGCAGGGTGAGTCAACATACTAACACACTGCAGGATGAGTCAACATACTAACACACTGCAGGGTGAGTCAACACGACAACACACTGCAGGGTGAGTCAACATACTAACACACTGCAGGATGAGTCAACATACTAACACACTGCAGGGTGAGTCAACATACTAACACACTGCAGGGTGAGTCAACACTCTAACACACTGCAGGGTGAGTCAACACTCTAACACACTGCAGGGTGAGTCAACATACTAACACACTGCAGGGTGAGTCAACACTATAACACACTGCAGGATGAGTCAACATACTAACACACTGCAGGGTGAGTCAACACTCTAACACACTGCAGGGTGAGTCAACACTCTAACACACTGCAGGGTGAGTCAACACTCTAACACACTGCAGGGTGAGTCAACACTCTAACACACTGCAGGGTGATTCAACATATTAAAACACTGCAGGGTGAGTCAACATACTAACACACTGCAGGGTGAGTCAACACTCTAACACACTGCAGGGTGATTCAACATACTAACACACTGCAGGGTGAGTCAACACTCTAACACACTGCAGGGTGAGTCAACACACTAACACGCTGCAGGGTGAGTCAACATACTAACACACTGCAGGGTGAGTCAACATACTAACATACTGAAGGGTGAGTCAACATACTAACACACTGCAGGGTGAGTCAACACTATAACACACTGCAGGGTGAGTCAACACTATAACACACTGCAGGGTGAGTCAACATACTAACACACTGCAGGATGAGTCAACATACTAACACACTGCAGGGTGAGTCAACATACTAACACACTGCAGGGTGAGTCAACATACTAACACACTGCAGGGTGAGTCAACATACTAACACACTGCAGGGTGAGTCAACACTCTAACACACTGCAGGGTGAGTCAACATACTAACACACTGCAGGATGAGTCAACACTCTAACACACTGCAGGGTGAGTCAACACACTAACACACTGCAGGGTGAGTCAACATACTAACACACTGCAGGGTGAGTCAACATACTAACACACTGCAGGGTGAGTCAACATACTAACACACTGCAGGGTGAGTCAACATACTAACACACTGCAGGGTGAGTCAACATACTAACACACTGCAGGGTGAGTCAACACTCTAACACACTGCAGGGTGAGTCAACACACTAACACACTGCAGGGTGAGTCAACATACTAACACACTGCAGGGTGAGTCAACATACTAACACACTGCAGGGTGAGTCAACATACTAACACACTGCAGGGTGAGTCAACATACTAACACACTGCAGGGTGAGTCAACATACTAACACACTGCAGGGTGAGTCAACATACTAACACACTGCAGGGTGAGTCAACATACTAACACACTGCAGGGTGAGTCAACACACTAACACGCTGCAGGGTGAGTCAACACTCTAACACACTGCAGGGTGAGTCAACATACTAACACACTGCAGGGTGAGTCAACATAGTAACACACTGCAGGGTGAGTCAACATACTAACACACTGCAGGGTGAGTCAACATACTAACACACTGCAGGGTGAGTCAACATACTAACACACTGCAGGGTGAGTCAACATACTAACACACTGCAGGGTGAGTCAACATACTAACACACTGCAGGGTGAGTCAACATACTAACACACTGCAGGGTGAGTCAACATACTAACACACTGCAGGGTGAGTCAACATACTAACACACTGCAGGATGAGTCAACACTCTAACACACTGCAGGGTGAGTCAACACGACAACACACTGCAGGGTGAGTCAACATACTAACACACTGCAGGATGAGTCAACATACTAACACACTGCAGGGTGAGTCAACACTATAACACACTGCAGGATGAGTCAACATACTAACACACTGCAGGGTGAGTCAACATACTAACACACTGCAGGGTGAGTCAACATACTAACACACTGCAGGTTGAGTCAACATACTAACACACTGCAGGGTGAGTCAACACTATAACACACTGCAGGATTAGTCAACATACTAACACACTGCAGGGTGAGTCAACACTCTAACACACTGCAGGGTGAGTCAACATACTAACACACTGCAGGGTGAGTCAACATACTAACACACTGCAGGGTGAGTCAACATACTAACACACTGCAGGGTGAGTCAACATACTAACACACTGCAGGGTGAGTCAACATACTAACACACTGCAGGGTGTGTCAACACTCTAACACACTGCAAGGTGAGTCAACATACTAACACACTGCAGGGTGAGTCAACATACTAACACACTGCAGGGTGAGTCAACATACTAACACACTGCAGGGTGGATCAACACGACAACACACTGCAGGGTGAGTCAACATATTAACACACTGCAGGGTGAGTCAACATACTAACACACCGCAGGGTGAGTCAACATACTAACACACTGCAGGGGGAGTCAACATACTAACACACTGCAGGGTGAGTCAACAAACTAACACACTGCAGGGTGAGTCAACACGACAACACACTGCAGGGTGAGTCAACATACTAACACACTGCAGGATGAGTCAACATACTAACACACTGCAGGGTGAGTCAAGACGACAACACACTGCAGGGTGAGTCAACATACTAACACACTGCAGGATGAGTCAACATACTAACACACTGCAGGGTGAGTCAACATACTAACACACTGCAGGGTGAGTCAACACTCTAACACACTGCAGGGTGAGTCAACACTCTAACACACTGCAGGGTGAGTCAACATACTAACACACTGCAGGGTGAGTCAACACTATAACACACTGCAGGATGAGTCAACATACTAACACACTGCAGGGTGAGTCAACACTCTAACACACTGCAGGGTGAGTCAACACTCTAACACACTGCAGGGTGAGTCAACACTCTAACACACTGCAGGGTGAGTCAACACTCTAACACACTGCAGGGTGATTCAACATATTAACACACTGCAGGGTGAGTCAACATACTAACACACTGCAGGGTGAGTCAACACTCTAACACACTGCAGGGTGATTCAACATACTAACACACTGCAGGGTGAGTCAACACTCTAACACACTGCAGGGTGAGTCAACACACTAACACGCTGCAGGGTGAGTCAACATACTAACACACTGCAGGGTGAGTCAACATACTAACACACTGAAGGGTGAGTCAACACTAACACACTGCAGGGTGAGTCAACATACTAACACACTGCATGGTGAGTCAACATACTAACACACTGCAGGGTGAGTCAACACTATAACACACTGCAGGGTGAGTCAACACTATAACACACTGCAGGGTGAGTCAACATACTAACACACTGCAGGATGAGTCAACATACTAACACACTGCAGGGTGAGTCAACATACTAACACACTGCAGGGTGAGTCAACATACTAACACACTGCAGGGTGAGTCAACATACTAACACACTGCAGGGTGAGTCAACATACTAACACACTGCAGGGTGAGTCAACATACTAACACACTGCAGGGTGAGTCAACATACTAACACACTGCAGGGTGAGTCAACACTCTAACACACTGCAGGGTGAGTCAACACACTAACACACTGCAGGGTGAGTCAACATACTAACACACTGCAGGGTGAGTCAACATACTAACACACTGCAGGGTGAGTCAACATACTAACACACTGCAGGGTGAGTCAACATACTAACACACTGCAGGGTGAGTCAACATACTAACACACTGCAGGGTGAGTCAACATACTAACACACTGCAGGGTGAGTCAACATACTAACACACTGCAGGGTGAGTCAACATACTAACACACTGCAGGGTGAGTCAACATACTAACACACTGCAGGGTGAGTCAACATACTAACACACTGCAGGGTGAGTCAACATACTAACACACTGCAGGGTGAGTCAACACACTAACACGCTGCAGGGTGAGTCAACACTCTAACACACTGCAGGGTGAGTCAACATACTAACACACTGCAGGGTGAGTCAACATAGTAACACACTGCAGGGTGAGTCAACATACTAACACACTGCAGGGTGAGTCAACATACTAACACACTGCAGGGTGAGTCAACATACTAACACACTGCAGGGTGAGTCAACATACTAACACACTGCAGGGTGAGTCAACATACTAACACACTGCAGGGTGAGTCAACATACTAACACACTGCAGGGTGAGTCAACATACTAACACACTGCAGGGTGAGTCAACATACTAACACACTGCAGGATGAGTCAACACTCTAACACACTGCAGGGTGAGTCAACACGACAACACACTGCAGGGTGAGTCAACATACTAACACACTGCAGGATGAGTCAACATACTAACACACTGCAGGGTGAGTCAACACTATAACACACTGCAGGATGAGTCAACATACTAACACACTGCAGGGTGAGTCAACATACTAACACACTGCAGGGTGAGTCAACATACTAACACACTGCAGGTTGAGTCAACATACTAACACACTGCAGGGTGAGTCAACACTATAACACACTGCAGGATTAGTCAACATACTAACACACTGCAGGGTGAGTCAACACTCTAACACACTGCAGGGTGAGTCAACATACTAACACACTGCAGGGTGAGTCAACACTCTAACACACTGCATGGTGAGTCAACATATTAACACACTGCAGGGTGAGTCAACATACTAACACACTGCAGGGTGAGTCAACACTCTAACACACTGCAGGGTGAGTCAACATACTAACACACTGCAGGGTGAGTCAACACTCTAACACACTGCAGGGTGAGTCAACATACTAACACACTGCAGGGTGAGTCAACACTCTAACACACTGCAGGGTGAGTCAACACACTAACACGCTGCAGGGTGAGTCAACATACTAACACACTGCAGAGTGAGTCAACATACTTACACACTGCAGGGTGAGTCAACATACTAACACACTGCAGGGTGAGTCAACATACTAACACACTGCAGGGTGAGTCAACACTATAACACACTGCATGTTGAGTCAACATACTAACACACTGCAGGGTGAGTCAACATACTAGCACACTGCAGGGTGAGTCAACATACTAACACACTGCAGGGTGAGTCAACACTATAACACTCTGCAGGATGAGTCAACATACTAACACACTGCAGGGTGAGTCAACATACTAACACACTGCAGGGTGAGTCAACATACTAACACACTGCAGGGTGAGTCAACATACTAACACACTGCAGGGTGAGTCAACACTATAACACACTGCAGGATGAGTCAACATACTAACACACTGCAGGGTGAGTCAACACTTTAACACACTGCAGGGTGAGTCAACATACTAACACACTGCAGGGTGAGTCAACACTCTAACACACTGCATGGTGAGTCAACATATTAACACACTGCAGGGTGAGTCAACATACTAACACACTGCAGAGTGAGTCAACATACTTACACACTGCAGGGTGAGTCAACATACTAACACACTGCAGGGTGAGTCAACACTAACACACTGCAGGGCGAGTCAACATACTAACACACTGCAGGGCGAGTCAACATACTAACACACTGCAGGGTGAGTCAACACTATAACACACTGCAGAGTGAGTCAACATACTAACACACTGCAGGGTGAGTCAACATACTAACACACTGCAGGGTGAGTCAACATACTAACACACTGCAGAGTGAGTCAACATACTAACACACTGCAGGATGAGTCAACACTCTAACACACTGCAGGGTGAGTCAACATACTAACACACTGCAGGGTGAGTCAACACTCTAACACACTGCAGGGTGAGTCAACATACTAACACACTGCAGGGTGAGTCAACATACTAACACACTGCAGGGTGAGTCAACATACTAACACACTGCAGGGTGAGTCAACATACTAACACACTGCAGGGTGAGTCAACATACTAACACACTGCAGGGTGAGTCAACACTCTAACACACTGCAGGGTGAGTCAACACACTAACACACTGCAGGGTGAGTCAACACACTAACACACTGCAGGATGAGTCAACATACTAACACACTGCAGGGTGAGTCAACACTATAACACACTGCAGGGTGAGTCAACATACTAACACACTGCAGGGTGATTCAACATACTAACACACTGCAGGATGAGTCAACATACTAACACACTGCAGGGTGAGTCAACATACTAACACACTGCAGGGTGAGTCAACATACTAACACACTGCAGAGTGAGTCAACATACTAACACACTGCAGGATGAGTCAACACTCTAACACACTGCAGGGTGAGTCAACATACTAACACACTGCAGGGTGAGTCAACACTCTAACACACTGCAGGGTGAGTCAACATACTAACACACTGCAGGGTGAGTCAACATACTAACACACTGCAGGGTGAGTCAACATACTAACACACTGCAGGGTGAGTCAACATACTAACACACTGCAGGGTGAGTCAACATACTAACACACTGCAGGGTGAGTCAACACTCTAACACACTGCAGGGTGAGTCAACACACTAACACACTGCAGGGTGAGTCAACACACTAACACACTGCAGGATGAGTCAACATACTAACACACTGCAGGGTGAGTCAACACTATAACACACTGCAGGGTGAGTCAACATACTAACACACTGCAGGGTGATTCAACATACTAACACACTGCAGGATGAGTCAACATACTAACACACTGCAGGGTGAGTCAACATACTAACACACTGCAGGGTGAGTCAACATACTAACACACTGCAGGGTGAGTCAACATACTAACACACTGCAGGGTGAGTCAACATACTAACACACTGCAGGGTGAGTCAACATACTAACACACTGCAGGGTGAGTCAACATACTAACACACTGCAGGGTGAGTCAACATACTAACACACTGCAGGGTGAGTCAACATACTAACACACTGCAGGATGAGTCAACATACTAACATACTGCAGGGTGAGTCAACACACTAAAACACTGCAGGGGGAGTCAACATACTAACACACTGCAGGGTGAGTCAACATACTAACACACTGCAGGTTGAGTCAACATACTAACACACTGCAGGGTGAGTCAACATACTAACACACTGCAGGGTGAGTCAACATACTAACACACTGCAGGATGAGTCAACATACTAACACACTGCAGGGTGAGTCAACATACTAACACACTGCAGGGTGAGTCAACATACTAACACACTGCAGGGTGAGTCAACATACTAACACACTGCAGGGTGAGTCAACATACTAACACACTGCAGGGTGAGTCAACACTCTAACACACTGCAGGGTGAGTCAACATACTAACACACTGCAGGGTGAGTCAACACTATAACACACTGCAGGATGAGTCAACATACTAACACACTGCAGGGTGAGTCAACACTCTAACACACTGCAGGGTGAGTCAACATACTAACACACTGCAGGGTGAGTCAACACTCTAACACACTGCATGGTGAGTCAACATACTAACACACTGCAGGGTGAGTCAACATACTAACACACTGCAGGGTGAGTCAACACTCTAACACACTGCAGGGTGAGTCAACATACTAACACGCTGCAGGGTGAGTCAACACTCTAACACGCTGCAGGGTGAGTCAACACACTAACACGCTGCAGGGTGAGTCAACATACTAACACACTGCAGGGTGAGTCAACATACTAACACACTGCAGGGTGAGTCAACATACTAACACACTGCAGGGTGAGTCAACATACTAACACACTGCAGGGTGAGTCAACATACTAACACACTGCAGGGTGAGTCAACATACTAACACACTGCAGGGTGAGTCAACATACTAACACACTGCAGGGTGAGTCAACATACTAACACACTGCAGGGTGAGTCAACACACTAACACACTGCAGGGTGAGTCAACACGACAACACACTGCAGGGTGAGTCAACATACTAACACACTGCAGGATGAGTCAACATACTAACACACTGCAGGGTGAGTCAACACTATAACACACTGCAGGGTGAGTCAACATACTAACACACTGCAGGGTGAGTCAACATACTAACACACTGCAGGGTGAGTCAACACTATAACACACTGCAGGATGAGTCAACATACTAACACACTGCAGGGTGAGTCAACATACTAACACACTGCAGGGTGAGTCAACATACTAACACACTGCAGGATGAGTCAACATACTAACATACTGCAGGGTGAGTCAACACACTAAAACACTGCAGGGGGAGTCAACATACTAACACACTGCAGGGTGAGTCAACATACTAACACACTGCAGGGTGAGTCAACATACTAACACACTGCAGGGTGAGTCAACATACTAACACACTGCAGGGTGAGTCAACATACTAACACACTGCAGGATGAGTCAACATACTAACACACTGCAGGGTGAGTCAACATACTAACACACTGCAGGGTGAGTCAACATACTAACACACTGCAGGGTGAGTCAACATACTAACACACTGCAGGGTGAGTCAACATACTAACACACTGCAGGGTGAGTCAACACTCTAACACACTGCAGGGTGAGTCAACATACTAACACACTGCAGGGTGAGTCAACACTATAACACACTGCAGGATGAGTCAACATACTAACACACTGCAGGGTGAGTCAACACTCTAACACACTGCAGGGTGAGTCAACATACTAACACACTGCAGGGTGAGTCAACACTCTAACACACTGCAGGGTGAGTCAACATACTAACACACTGCAGGGTGAGTCAACATACTAACACACTGCAGGGTGAGTCAACACTCTAACACACTGCAGGGTGAGTCAACATACTAACACGCTGCAGGGTGAGTCAACACTCTAACACGCTGCAGGGTGAGTCAACACACTAACATGCTGCAGGGTGAGTCAACATACTAACACACTGCAGGGTGAGTCAACATACTAACACACTGCAGGGTGAGTCAACATACTAACACACTGCAGGGTGAGTCAACATACTAACACACTGCAGGGTGAGTCAACATACTAACACACTGCAGGGTGAGTCAACATACTAACACACTGCAGGGTGAGTCAACATACTAACACACTGCAGGGTGAGTCAACATACTAACACACTGCAGGGTGAGTCAACACACTAACACCCTGCAGGGTGAGTCAACACGACAACACACTGCAGGGTGAGTCAACATACTAACACACTGCAGGATGAGTCAACATACTAACACACTGCAGGGTGAGTCAACACTATAACACACTGCAGGGTGAGTCAACATACTAACACACTGCAGGGTGAGTCAACATACTAACACACTGCAGGGTGAGTCAACACTATAACACACTGCAGGATGAGTCAACATACTAACACACTGCAGGGTGAGTCAACACTCTAACACACTGCAGGGTGAGTCAACATACTAACACACTGCAGGGTGAGTCAACACTCTAACACACTGCATGGTGAGTCAACATATTAACACACTGCAGGGTGAGTCAACATACTAACACACTGCAGGGTGAGTCAACACTCTAACACACTGCAGGGTGAGTCAACATACTAACACACTGCAGGGTGAGTCAACACTCTAACACACTGCAGGGTGAGTCAACACACTAACACGCTGCAGGGTGAGTCAACATACTAACACACTGCAGAGTGAGTCAACATACTAACACACTGCAGGGTGAGTCAACATACTAACACACTGCAGGGTGAGTCAACATACTAACACACTGCAGGGTGAGTCAACACTATAACACACTGCATGTTGAGTCAACATACTAACACACTGCAGGGTGAGTCAACATACTAACACACTGCAGGGTGAGTCAACATACTAACACACTGCAGGGTGAGTCAACATACTAACACACTGCAGGGTGAGTCAACATACTAACACACTGCAGGATGAGTCAACACTCTAACACACTGCAGGGTGAGTCAACATACTAACACACTGCAGGGTGAGTCAACACGACAACACACTGCAGGGTGAGTCAACATACTAACACACTGCAGGATGAGTCAACATACTAACACACTGCAGGGTGAGTCAACACTATAACACACTGCAGGATGAGTCAACACTCTAACACACTGCAGGGTGAGTCAACACACTAACACGCTGCAGGGTGAGTCAACATACTAACACACTGCAGGGTGAGTCAACATACTAACACACTGCAGGGTGAGTCAACACTAACACACTGCAGGGTGAGTCAACATACTAACACACTGCATGGTGAGTCAACATACTAACACACTGCAGGGTGAGTCAACACTATAACACACTGCAGGGTGAGTCAACACTATAACACACTGCAGGGTGAGTCAACATACTAACACACTGCAGGATGAGTCAACATACTAACACACTGCAGGGTGAGTCAACATACTAACACACTGCAGGGTGAGTCAACATACTAACACACTGCAGGGTGAGTCAACATACTAACACACTGCAGGGTGAGTCAACACTCTAACACACTGCAGGGTGAGTCAACATACTAACACACTGCAGGATGAGTCAACACTCTAACACACTGCAGGGTGAGTCAACACACTAACACACTGCAGGGTGAGTCAACATACTAACACACTGCAGGGTGAGTCAACATACTAACACACTGCAGGGTGAGTCAACATACTAACACACTGCAGGGTGAGTCAACATACTAACACACTGCAGGGTGAGTCAACATACTAACACACTGCAGGGTGAGTCAACACTCTAACACACTGCAGGGTGAGTCAACACACTAACACACTGCAGGGTGAGACAACATACTAACACACTGCAGGGTGAGTCAACATACTAACACACTGCAGGGTGAGTCAACATACTAACACACTGCAGGGTGAGTCAACATACTAACACACTGCAGGGTGAGTCAACATACTAACACACTGCAGGGTGAGTCAACATACTAACACACTGCAGGGTGAGTCAACATACTAACACACTGCAGGGTGAGTCAACATACTAACACACTGCAGGGTGAGTCAACATACTAACACACTGCAGGGTGAGTCAACATACTAACACACTGCAGGGTGAGTCAAAATACTAACACACTGCAGGGTGAGTCAACACACTAACACGCTGCAGGGTGAGTCAACACTCTAACACACTGCAGGGTGAGTCAACATACTAACACACTGCAGGGTGAGTCAACATAGTAACACACTGCAGGGTGAGTCAACATACTAACACACTGCAGGGTGAGTCAACATACTAACACACTGCAGGGTGAGTCAACATACTAACACACTGCAGGGTGAGTCAACATACTAACACACTGCAGGGTGAGTCAACATACTAACACACTGCAGGGTGAGTCAACATACTAACACACTGCAGGGTGAGTCAACATACTAACACACTGCAGGGTGAGTCAACATACTAACACACTGCAGGATGAGTCAACACTCTAACACACTGCAGGGTGAGTCAACACGACAACACACTGCAGGGTGAGTCAACATACTAACACACTGCAGGATGAGTCAACATACTAACACACTGCAGGGTGAGTCAACACTATAACACACTGCAGGATGAGTCAACATACTAACACACTGCAGGGTGAGTCAACATACTAACACACTGCAGGGTGAGTCAACATACTAACACACTGCAGGGTGAGTCAACATACTAACACACTGCAGGGTGAGTCAACACTATAACACACTGCAGGATTAGTCAACATACTAACACACTGCAGGGTGAGTCAACACTCTAACACACTGCAGGGTGAGTCAACACTCTAACACACTGCATGGTGAGTCAACATATTAACACACTGCAGGGTGAGTCAACATACTAACACACTGCAGGGTGAGTCAACACTCTAACACACTGCAGGGTGAGTCAACATACTAACACACTGCAGGGTGAGTCAACACTCTAACACACTGCAGGGTGAGTCAACACACTAACACGCTGCAGGGTGAGTCAACATACTAACACACTGCAGAGTGAGTCAACATACTAACACACTGCAGGGTGAGTCAACATACTAACACACTGCAGGGTGAGTAAACATACTAACACACTGCAGGGTGAGTCAACACTATAACACACTGCATGTTGAGTCAACATACTAACACACTGCAGGGTGAGTCAACATACTAACACACTGCAGGGTGAGTCAACATACTAACACACTGCAGGGTGAGTCAACACTATAACACACTGCAGGATGAGTCAACATACTAACACACTGCAGGGTGAGTCAACATACTAACACACTGCAGGATGAGTCAACATACTAACACACTGCAGGGTGAGTCAACATACTAACACACTGCAGGGTGAGTCAACACTATAACACACTGCAGGGTGAGTCAACATACTAACACACTGCAGGGTGAGTCAACACTCTAACACACTGCATGGTGAGTCAACATATTAACACACTGCAGGGTGAGTCAACATACTAACACACTGCAGGGTGAGTCAGCACTCTAACACACTGCAGGGTGAGTCAACATACTAACACACTGCAGGGTGAGTCAACACTCTAACACACTGCAGGGTGAGTCAACACACTAACACGCTGCAGGGTGAGTCAACATACTAACACACTGCAGAGTGAGTCAACATACTTACACACTGCAGGGTGAGTCAACATACTAACACACTGCAGGGTGAGTCAACACTAACACACTGCAGGGCGAGTCAACATACTAACACACTGCAGGGCGAGTCAACATACTAAAACACTGCAGGGTGAGTCAACACTATAACACACTGCAGAGTGAGTCAACATACTAACACACTGCAGGGTGAGTCAACATACTAACACACTGCAGGGTGAGTCAACATACTAACACACTGCAGAGTGAGTCAACATACTAACACACTGCAGGATGAGTCAACACTCTAACACACTGCAGGGTGAGTCAACATACTAACACACTGCAGGGTGAGTCAACACTCTAACACACTGCAGGGTGAGTCAACATACTAACACACTGCAGGGTGAGTCAACATACTAACACACTGCAGGGTGAGTCAACATACTAACACACTGCAGGGTGAGTCAACATACTAACACACTGCAGGGTGAGTCAACATACTAACACACTGCAGGGTGAGTCAACACTCTAACACACTGCAGGGTGAGTCAACACACTAACACACTGCAGGGTGAGTCAACACACTAACACACTGCAGGGTGATTCAACATACTAACACACTGCAGGATGAGTCAACATACTAACACACTGCAGGGTGAGTCAACATACTAACACACTGCAGGGTGAGTCAACATACTAACACACTGCAGGGTGAGTCAACATACTAACACACTGCAGGGTGAGTCAACATACTAACACACTGCAGGGTGAGTCAACATACTAACACACTGCAGGGTGAGTCAACATACTAACACACTGCAGGGTGAGTCAACATACTAACACACTGCAGGGTGAGTCAACATACTAACACACTGCAGGATGAGTCAACATACTAACATACTGCAGGGTGAGTCAACACACTAAAACACTGCAGGGGGAGTCAACATACTAACACACTGCAGGGTGAGTCAACATACTAACACACTGCAGGGTGAGTCAACATACTAACACACTGCAGGGTGAGTCAACATACTAACACACTGCAGGATGAGTCAACATACTAACACACTGCAGGGTGAGTCAACATACTAACACACTGCAGGGTGAGTCAACATACTAACACACTGCAGGGTGAGTCAACATACTAACACACTGCAGGGTGAGTCAACATACTAACACACTGCAGGGTGAGTCAACACTCTAACACACTGCAGGGTGAGTCAACATACTAACACACTGCAGGGTGAGTCAACACTATAACACACTGCAGGATGAGTCAACATACTAACACACTGCAGGGTGAGTCAACACTCTAACACACTGCAGGGTGAGTCAACATACTAACACACTGCAGGGTGAGTCAACACTCTAACACACTGCATGGTGAGTCAACATACTAACACACTGCAGGGTGAGTCAACATACTAACACACTGCAGGGTGAGTCAACACTCTAACACACTGCAGGGTGAGTCAACATACTAACACACTGCAGGGTGAGTCAACACTCTAACACGCTGCAGGGTGAGTCAACACACTAACACGCTGCAGGGTGAGTCAACATACTAACACACTGCAGGGTGAGTCAACATACTAACACACTGCAGGGTGAGTCAACATACTAACACACTGCAGGGTGAGTCAACATACTAACACACTGCAGGGTGAGTCAACATACTAACACACTGCAGGGTGAGTCAACATACTAACACACTGCAGGGTGAGTCAACATACTAACACACTGCAGGGTGAGTCAACATACTAACACACTGCAGGATGAGTCAACACTCTAACACACTGCAGGGTGAGTCAACACACTAACACGCTGCAGGGTGAGTCAACATACTAACACACTGCAGGGTGAGTCAACATACTAACACACTGCAGGGTGAGTCAACATACTAACACACTGCAGGGTGAGTCAACATACTAACACACTGCAGGGTGAGTCAACATACTAACACACTGCAGGGTGAGTCAACATACTAACACACTGCAGGGTGAGTCAACATACTAACACACTGCAGGGTGAGTCAACACACTAACACACTGCAGGGTGAGTCAACATACTAACACACTGCAGGATGAGTCAACACTCTAACACACTGCAGGGCTAGTCAACACGACAACACACTGCAGGGTGAGTCAACATACTAACACACTGCAGGGTGAGTCAACACTATAACACACTGCAGGATGAGTCAACATACTAACACACTGCAGGGTGAGTCAACATACTAACACACTGCAGGGTGAGTCAACATACTAACACACTGCAGGGTGAGTCAACATACTAACACACTGCAGGGTGAGTCAACACTATTACACACTGCAGGATGAGTCAACATACTAACACACTGCAGGGTGAGTCAACACTCTAACACACTGCAGGGTGAGTCAACATACTAACACACTGCAGGGTGAGTCAACACTCTAACACACTGCATGGTGAGTCAACATATTAACACACTGCAGGGTGAGTCAACATACTAACACACTGCAGGGTGAGTCAACACTCTAACACACTGCAGGGTGAGTCAACATACTAACACACTGCAGGGTGAGTCAACACTCTAACACACTGCAGGGTGAGTCAACACACTAACACGCTGCAGGGTGAGTCAACATACTAACACACTGCAGAGTGAGTCAACATACTAACACACTGCAGGGTGAGTCAACATACTAACACACTGCAGGGTGAGTCAACATACTAACACACTGCAGGGTGAGTCAACACTATAACACACTGCATGTTGAGTCAACATACTAACACACTGCAGGGTGAGTCAACATACTAACACACTGCAGGGTGAGTCAACATACTAACACACTGCAGGGTGAGTCAACATACTAACACACTGCAGGGTGAGTCAACATACTAACACACTGCAGGATGAGTCAACACTCTAACACACTGCAGGGTGAGTCAACATACTAACACACTGCAGGGTGAGTCAACACGACAACACACTGCAGGGTGAGTCAACATACTAACACACTGCAGGATGAGTCAACATACTAACACACTGCAGGGTGAGTCAACACTATAACACACTGCAGGATGAGTCAACATACTAACACACTGCAGGGTGAGTCAACATACTAACACACTGCAGGGTGAGTCAACATACTAACACACTGCAGGGTGAGTCAACATACTAACACACTGCAGGGTGAGTCAACACTATAACACACTGCAGGATGAGTCAACATACTAACACACTGCAGGGTGAGTCAACACTCTAACACACTGCAGGGTGAGTCAACATACTAACACACTGCAGGGTGAGTCAACACTCTAACACACTGCATGGTGAGTCAACATATTAACACACTGCAGGGTGAGTCAACATACTAACACACTGCAGGGTGAGTCAACACACTAACACGCTGCAGGGTGAGTCAACATACTAACACACTGCAGAGTGAGTCAACATACTTACACACTGCAGGGTGAGTCAACATACTAACACACTGCAGGGTGAGTCAACACTAACACACTGCAGGGCGAGTCAACATACTAACACACTGCAGGGCGAGTCAACATACTAACACACTGCAGGGTGAGTCAACACTATAACACACTGCAGAGTGAGTCAACATACTAACACACTGCAGGGTGAGTCAACATACTAACACACTGCAGGGTGAGTCAACATACTAACACACTGCAGAGTGAGTCAACATACTAACACACTGCAGGATGAGTCAACACTCTAACACACTGCAGGGTGAGTCAACATACTAACACACTGCAGGGTGAGTCAACACTCTACCACACTGCAGGGTGAGTCAACATACTAACACACTGCAGGGTGAGTCAACATACTAACACACTGCAGGGTGAGTCAACATACTAACACACTGCAGGGTGAGTCAACATACTAACACACTGGAGGGTGAGTCAACATACTAACACACTGCAGGGTGAGTCAACACTCTAACACACTGCAGGGTGAGTCAACACACTAACACACTGCAGGGTGAGTCAACATACTAACACACTGCAGGGTGATTCAACATACTAACACACTGCAGGGTGAGTCAACATACTAACACACTGCAGGGTGAGTCAACATACTAACACACTGCAGGGTGAGTCAACATACTAACACACTGCAGGGTGAGTCAACATACTAACACACTGCAGGGCGAGTCAACATACTAACACACTGCAGGGTGAGTCAACACTATAACACACTGCAGAGTGAGTCAACATACTAACACACTGCAGGGTGAGTCAACATACTAACACACTGCAGGGTGAGTCAACATACTAACACACTGCAGAGTGAGTCAACATACTAACACACTGCAGGATGAGTCAACACTCTAACACAATGCAGGGTGAGTCAACATACTAACACACTGCAGGGTGAGTCAACACTCTACCACACTGCAGGGTGAGTCAACATACTAACACACTGCAGGGTGAGTCAACATACTAACACACTGCAGGGTGAGTCAACATACTAACACACTGCAGGGTGAGTCAACATACTAACACACTGCAGGGTGAGTCAACATACTAACACACTGCAGGGTGAGTCAACACTCTAACACACTGCAGGGTGAGTCAACACACTAACACACTGCAGGGTGAGTCAACATACTAACACACTGCAGGGTGATTCAACATACTAACACACTGCAGGGTGAGTCAACATACTAACACACTGCAGGGTGAGTCAACATACTAACACACTGCAGGGTGAGTCAACATACTAACACACTGCAGGGTGAGTCAACATACTAACACACTGCAGGGTGAGTCAACATACTAACACACTGCAGGGTGAGTCAACATACTAACACACTGCAGGGTGAGTCAACATACTAACACACTGCAGGATGAGTCAACATACTAACATACTGCAGGGTGAGTCAACACACTAAAACACTGCAGGGGGAGTCAACATACTAACACACTGCAGGGTGAGTCAACATACTAACACACTGCAGGGTGAGTCAACATACTAACACACTGCAGGGTGAGTCAACATACTAACACACTGCAGGATGAGTCAACATACTAACACACTGCAGGGTGAGTCAACATACTAACACACTGCAGGGTGAGTCAACATACTAACACACTGCAGGGTGAGTCAACATACTAACACACTGCAGGGTGAGTCAACATACTAACACACTGCAGGGTGAGTCAACACTCTAACACACTGCAGGGTGAGTCAACATACTAACACACTTCAGGGTGAGTCAACACTATAACACACTGCAGGATGAGTCAACATACTAACACACTGCAGGGTGAGTCAACACTCTAACACACTGCAGGGTGAGTCAACATACTAACACACTGCAGGGTGAGTCAACACTCTAACACACTGCAGGATGAGTCAACATACTAACACACTGCAGGGTGAGTCAACACTCTAACACACTGCATGGTGAGTCAACATACTAACACACTGCAGGGTGAGTCAACATACTAACACACTGCAGGGTGAGTCAACACTCTAACACACTGCAGGGTGAGTCAACATACTAACACACTGCAGGGTGAGTCAACACTCTAACACGCTGCATGGTGAGTCAACACACTAACACGCTGCAGGGTGAGTCAACACACTAACACACTGCAGGGTGAGTCAACATACTAACACACTGCAGGGTGAGTCAACATACTAACACACTGCAGGGTGAGTCAACACTAACACACTGCAGGGTGAGTCAACATACTAACACACTGCAGGGTGAGTCAACATACTAACACACTGCAGGGTGAGTCAACATACTAACACACTGCAGGGTGAGTCAACATACTAACACACTGCAGGGTGAGTCAACATACTAACACACTGCAGGGTGAGTCAACATACTAACACACTGCAGGGTGAGTCAACATACTAACACACTGCAGGGTGAGTCAACATACTAACACACTGCAGGATGAGTCAACACTCTAACACACTGCAGGGTGAGTCAACATACTAACACACTGCAGGGTGAGTCAACATACTAACACACTGCAGGGTGAGTCAACATACTAACACACTGCAGGGTGAGTCAACATACTAACACACTGCAGGAGGAGTCAACATACTAACACACTGCAGGGTGAGTCAACATACTAACACACTGCAGGGTGAGTCAACATACTAACACACTGCAGGGTGAGTCAACATACTAACACACTGCAGGATGAGTCAACATACTAACACACTGCAGGGTGAGTCAACATACTAACACACTGCAGGGTGAGTCAACATACTAACACACTGCAGGGTGAGTCAACATACTAACACACTGCAGGGTGAGTCAACATACTAACACACTGCAGGGTGGATCAACACGACAACACACTGCAGGGTGAGTCAACATACTAACACACTGCAGAGTGAGTCAACATACTAACACACTGCAGGATGAGTCAACACTCTAACACACTGCAGGGTGAGTCAACATACTAACACACTGCAGGGTGAGTCAACACTCTACCACACTGCAGGGTGAGTCAACATACTAACACACTGCAGGGTGAGTCAACATACTAACACACTGCAGGGTGAGTCAACATACTAACACACTGCAGGGTGAGTCAACATACTAACACACTGCAGGGTGAGTCAACATACTAACACACTGCAGGGTGAGTCAACACTCTAACACACTGCAGGGTGAGTCAACACACTAACACACTGCAGGGTGAGTCAACATACTAACACACTGCAGGGTGAGTCAACACTATAACACACTGCAGGGTGAGTCAACATACTAACACACTGCAGGGTGAGTCAACATACTAACACACTGCAGGGTGAGTCAACATACTAACACACTGCAGGGTGAGTCAACATACTAACACACTGCAGGGTGAGTCAACATACTAACACACTGCAGGGTGAGTCAACATACTAACACACTGCAGGGTGAGTCAACATACTAACACACTGCAGGATGAGTCAACATACTAACACACTGCAGGGTGAGTCAACACACTAAAACACTGCAGGGGGAGTCAACATACTAACACACTGCAGGGTGAGTCAACATACTAACACACTGCAGGGTGAGTCAACATACTAACACACTGCAGGGTGAGTCAACATACTAACACACTGCAGGATGAGTCAACATACTAACACACTGCAGGGTGAGTCAACATACTAACACACTGCAGGGTGAGTCAACATACTAACACACTGCAGGGTGAGTCAACATACTAACACACTGCAGGGTGAGTCAACATACTAACACACTGCAGGGTGAGTCAACACTCTAACACACTGCAGGGTGAGTCAACATACTAACACACTTCAGGGTGAGTCAACACTATAACACACTGCAGGATGAGTCAACATACTAACACACTGCAGGGTGAGTCAACACTCTAACACACTGCAGGGTGAGTCAACATACTAACACACTGCAGGGTGAGTCAACACTCTAACACACTGCATGGTGAGTCAACATACTAACACACTGCAGGGTGAGTCAACATACTAACACACTGCAGGGTGAGTCAACACTCTAACACACTGCAGGGTGAGTCAACATACTAACACACTGCAGGGTGAGTCAACACTCTAACACGCTGCATGGTGAGTCAACACACTAACACGCTGCAGGGTGAGTCAACACACTAACACACTGCAGGGTGAGTCAACATACTAACACACTGCAGGGTGAGTCAACATACTAACACACTGCAGGGTGAGTCAACACTAACACACTGCAGGGTGAGTCAACATACTAACACACTGCAGGGTGAGTCAACATACTAACACACTGCAGGGTGAGTCAACATACTAACACACTGCAGGGTGAGTCAACATACTAACACACTGCAGGGTGAGTCAACATACTAACACACTGCAGGGTGAGTCAACATACTAACACACTGCAGGGTGAGTCAACATACTAACACACTGCAGGGTGAGTCAACATACTAACACACTGCAGGATGAGTCAACACTCTAACACACTGCAGGGTGAGTCAACACACTAACACACTGCAGGGTGAGTCAACATACTAACACACTGCAGGGTGAGTCAACATACTAACACACTGCAGGGTGAGTCAACATACTAACACACTGCAGGAGGAGTCAACATACTAACACACTGCAGGGTGAGTCAACATACTAACACACTGCAGGGTGAGTCAACATACTAACACACTGCAGGGTGAGTCAACATACTAACACACTGCAGGATGAGTCAACATACTAACACACTGCAGGGTGAGTCAACATACTAACACACTGCAGGGTGAGTCAACATACTAACACACTGCAGGGTGAGTCAACATACTAACACACTGCAGGGTGAGTCAACATACTAACACACTGCAGGGTGGATCAACACGACAACACACTGCAGGGTGAGTCAACATATTAACACACTGCAGGGTGAGTCAACATACTAACACACCGCAGGGTGAGTCAACATACTAACACACTGCAGGGGGAGTCAACATACTAACACACTGCAGGGTGAGTCAACAAACTAACACACTGCAGGGTGAGTCAACACGACAACACACTGCAGGGTGAGTCAACATACTAACACACTGCAGGATGAGTCAACATACTAACACACTGCAGGGTGAGTCAACACGACAACACACTGCAGGGTGAGTCAACATACTAACACACTGCAGGATGAGTCAACATACTAACACACTGCAGGGTGAGTCAACATACTAACACACTGCAGGGTGAGTCAACACTCTAACACACTGCAGGGTGAGTCAACACTCTAACACACTGCAGGGTGAGTCAACATACTAACACACTGCAGGGTGAGTCAACACTCTAACACACTGCATGGTGAGTCAACATATTAACACACTGCAGGGTGAGTCAACATACTAACACACTGCAGGGTGAGTCAACACTCTAACACACTGCAGGGTGATTCAACATACTAACACACTGCAGGGTGAGTCAACACTCTAACACACTGCAGGGTGAGTCAACACACTAACACGCTGCAGGGTGAGTCAACATACTAACACACTGCAGGGTGAGTCAACATACTAACACACTGCAGGGTGAGTCAACACTAACACACTGCAGGGTGAGTCAACATACTAACACACTGCATGGTGAGTCAACATACTAACACACTGCAGGGTGAGTCAACACTATAACACACTGCAGGGTGAGTCAACATACTAACACACTGCAGGATGAGTCAACATACTAACACACTGCAGGGTGAGTCAACATACTAACACACTGCAGGGTGAGTCAACATACTAACACACTGCAGGGTGAGTCAACATACTAACACACTGCAGGGTGAGTCAACACTCTAACACACTGCAGGGTGAGTCAACATACTAACACACTGCAGGATGAGTCAACACTCTAACACACTGCAGGGTGAGTCAACACACTAACACACTGCAGGGTGAGTCAACATACTAACACACTGCAGGGTGAGTCAACATACTAACACACTGCATGGTGAGTCAACATACTAACACACTGCAGGGTGAGTCAACATACTAACACACTGCAGGGTGAGTCAACATACTAACACACTGCAGGGTGAGTCAACACTCTAACACACTGCAGGGTGAGTCAACACACTAACACACTGCAGGGTGAGTCAACATACTAACACACTACAGGGTGAGTCAACATACTAACACACTGCAGGGTGAGTCAACATACTAACACACTGCAGGGTGAGTCAACATACTAACACACTGCAGGGTGAGTCAACATACTAACACACTGCAGGGTGAGTCAACATACTAACACACTGCAGGGTGAGTCAACACACTAACACGCTGCAGGGTGAGTCAACACTCTAACACACTGCAGGGTGAGTCAACATACTAACACACTGCAGGGTGAGTCAACATACTAACACACTGCAGGGTGAGTCAACATACTAACACACTGCAGGGTGAGTCAACATACTAACACACTGCAGGGTGAGTCAACATACTAACACACTGCAGGGTGAGTCAACATACTAACACACTGCAGGGTGAGTCAACATACTAACACACTGCAGGGTGAGTCAACATACTAACACACTGCAGGGTGAGTCAACATACTAACACACTGCAGGGTGAGTCAACACTCTAACACACTGCAGGGTGAGTCAACACACTAACACGCTGCAGGGTGAGTCAACATACTAACACGCTGCAGGGTGAGTCAACATACTAACACACTGCAGGGTGAGTCAACACTAACACACTGCAGGGTGAGTCAACATACTAACACACTGCATGGTGAGTCAACATACTAACACACTGCAGGGTGAGTCAACACTATAACACACTGCAGGGTGAGTCAACATACTAACACACTGCAGGATGAGTCAACATACTAACACACTGCAGGGTGAGTCAACATACTAACACACTGCAGGGTGAGTCAACATACTAACACACTGCAGGGTGAGTCAACATACTAACACACTGCAGGGTGAGTCAACACTCTAACACACTGCAGGGTGAGTCAACATACTAACACACTGCAGGATGAGTCAACACTCTAACACACTGCAGGGTGAGTCAACACACTAACACACTGCAGGGTGAGTCAACATACTAACACACTGCAGGGTGAGTCAACATACTAACACACTGCAGGGTGAGTCAACATACTAACACACTGCAGGGTGAGTCAACATACTAACACACTGCAGGGTGAGTCAACATACTAACACACTGCAGGGTGAGTCAACACTCTAACACACTGCAGGGTGAGTCAACACACTAACACACTGCAGGGTGAGTCAACATACTAACACACTACAGGGTGAGTCAACATACTAACACACTGCAGTGTGAGTCAACATACTAACACACTGCAGGGTGAGTCAACATACTAACACACTGCAGGGTGAGTCAACATACTAACACACTGCAGGGTGAGTCAACATACTAACACACTGCAGGGTGAGTCAACACACTAACACGCTGCAGGGTGAGTCAACACTCTAACACACTGCAGGGTGAGTCAACATACTAACACACTGCAGGGTGAGTCAACATACTAACACACTGCAGGGTGAGTCAACATACTAACACACTGCAGGGTGAGTCAACATACTAACACACTGCAGGGTGAGTCAACACTCTAACACACTGCAGGGTGAGTCAACACACTAACACACTGCAGGGTGAGTCAACATACTAACACACCGCAGGGTGAGTCAACATACTAACACACTGCAGGGTGAGTCAACATACTAACACACTGCAGGGTGAGTCAACATACTAACACACTGCAGGGTGAGTCAACACTATAACACACTGCAGGATGAGTCAACATACTAACACACTGCAGGGTGAGTCAACATATTAACACACTGCAGGGTGAGTCAACATACTAACACACTGCAGGGTGAGTCAACATACTAACACACTGCAGGGTGAGTCAACATACTAACACACTGCAGGGTGAGTCAACATACTAACACACTGCAGGGTGAGTCAACATACTAACACACTGCAGGGTGAGTCAACACACTAACACGCTGCAGGGTGAGTCAACACTCTAACACACTGCAGGGTGAGTCAACATACTAACACACTGCAGGGTGAGTCAACACACTAACACACTGCAGGGTGAGTGAATACTCTGAATCACACACCCCTCTCTTTTTTTGTACACTGCTACTACTCCTTGTTTATTATCTGTGCACAATCACTTCACCCCTTCCTACATGTACATTTTACCTCTATCCTGTACCCCCGCACATTGACTCGTTATCGGTAACCCTATATTTAACCTCTTTATTTGATTGTGTTACTTTTTATAATTTTTTACTTTATTTTATTTGGTAAATATTTTCTTACCTCTTTCTTAAAACTGCACTGTTGGTTAAGGGCTTGTAAGTAAGCATTTCCTGGTAAGGTCTACACTTGTTGTATTCAGCGCAAATTAAGTTAGATTTGATTTGAAGAATCTCAAATATAAAATATATTTTGATTTGTTTAACACTTATTTGGTTTCTACCTAATTGTATATGTGTTATATCATAGTTCTGATGTTTTCACTATTATTCTACAATGTAGAAAATAGTCAAAAAAATTAAGAAAAACCCTTTAATGAGTAGGTGTTCTAAAACTTTTGACCGATAGTGTATGTGTTATGGCTTTTCAAACATATTGTGGATTCAGAGCTATCTAACTAATATAACTCAAAGGGTTTTCTTTAATGGAGCTTCGCTAATGTCAAACATGTAAAGTGTGGTGTACCACAGGGCAACTCTCTAGGCCCTCTACTCTTTTCTATTTTTACCAATGACCTGCCACTGGCATTAAAAAAAGCATGTTTGTCCATGTATGCTGATGATTCAACCATAAACGCCTCAACAACCACAGATAATGAAGTCACTGAAACCCTTAACAAAGAGTTGGAGTCTGTTTTGGAATGGGTGGCCAGTAATAAACTGGTCCTGAACATCTCTAAAACTAAGAGCATTGTATTTGGTACAAATCATTCCCTAAGTTCTAGACCTCAGCTGAATCTGGTAATGAATGGTGTCGCTGTTGAACAAGTTGAGGGGACTAAATTACTTGGCGTTACCTTAGATTGTAAACTGTCATGGTCAAAATATATGGATTCAGTGGTTGTAAAGATGGGGAAA
>NC_074683.1:52744135-52809135 GCF_029448725.1 Salvelinus fontinalis
CTGGGTGGAGGCCATCTCCTGGGACTGGGAGGTAGAATGTCCGTCTGCTGACTGGGTGGCCATCTCCTGGGACTGGGAGGTAGATGGTCCGTCTACTGACTGGGTGGCCATCTCCTGGGACTGGGAGGTAGAGGGTCCGTCTGCTGACTGGGTGGAGGCCATCTCCTGGGACTGGGAGGTAGAGGGTCCGTCTGCTGACTGGGTGGAGGCCATCTCCTGGGACTGGGAGGTAGAGGGTCCGTCTGCTGACTGGGTGGAGGCCATCTCCTGGGACTGGGAGGTGGAGGGTCCGTCTGCTGACTGGCTGGAGGTAATCTCCTGGGAGCCATCTGAGAGAGGGAGGGAGAAACGTTATTGTCCTCCATCAAAGGGTAAAATGGAAATGTATGTATTGGATTGTCAACGATGCAGCACATGAAGTTAGTCAGCCCGAACAAGCCAGGCTCAGCCCGAACAAGCCAGGCTCAGCCCGAACAAGCCAGGCTCAGCCCGAACAAGCCAGGCTCAGCCCATCACTGATCTACAAAACCATCTCACATCCCAAATAGATGAGCGATTGTCGCTTGATCAGGCCGATCCTCACCAACAAGCTCAACGTAAGGTAGTTCAGATGTTTTGGACTGTACAAAATGTCCGCCTGAGTGTGATGTAGTGTCTGACCTGTGTGATGTAGTGTCTGACCTGTGTGATGTAGTGTCTGACCTGTGTGATGTAGTGTCTGACCTGTGTGATGTAGCGTCTGACCTGTGTGATGTAGCGCCTGACCTGTGTGATGTAGCGCCTGACCTGTGTGATGTAGCGCCTGACCTGTGTGATGTAGCGCCTGACCTGTGTGATGTAGCGCCTGACCTGTGTGATGTAGCGCCTGACCTGTGTGATGTAGCGCCTGACCTGTGTGATGTAGCGTCTGACCTGTGTGATGTAGCGTCTGACCTGTGTGATGTAGCGTCTGACCTGTGTGATGTAGCGTCTGACCTGTGTGATGTAGCGTCTGACCTGTGTGATGTAGCGTCTGACCTGCGTGATGTAGCGTCTGACCTGCGTGATGTAGCGTCTGACCTGCGTGATGTAGCGTCTGACCTGCGTGATGTAGCGTCTGACCTGCGTGATGTAGCGTCTGACCTGCGTGATGTAGCGTCTGACCTGCGTGATGTAGCGTCTGACCTGCGTGATGTAGCGTCTGACCTGCGTGATGTAGCGTCTGACCTGCGTGATGTAGCGTCTGACCTGCGTGATGTAGCGTCTGACCTGCGTGATGTAGCGTCTGACCTGCGTGATGTAGCGTCTGACCTGTGTGATGTAGCGTCTGACCTGTGTGATGTAGCGTCTGACCTGTGTGATGTAGCGTCTGACCTGTGTGATGTAGCGTCTGACCTGTGTGATGTAGCGTCTGACCTGTGTGATGTAGCGTCTGACCTGTGTGATGTAGCGCCTGACCTGTGTGATGTAGCGTCTGACCTGTGTGATGTAGCGCCTGACCTGTGTGATGTAGCGTCTGACCTGTGTGATGTAGCGTCTGACCTGTGTGATGTAGCGTCTGACCTGTGTGATGTAGCGTCTGACCTGCGTGATGTAGCGTCTGACCTGCGTGATGTAGCGTCTGACCTGCGTGATGTAGCGTCTGACCTGCGTGATGTAGCGTCTGACCTGCGTGATGTAGCGTCTGACCTGCGTGATGTAGCGTCTGACCTGCGTGATGTAGCGTCTGACCTGCGTGATGTAGCGTCTGACCTGCGTGATGTAGCGTCTGACCTGCGTGATGTAGCGTCTGACCTGCGTGATGTAGCGTCTGACCTGCGTGATGTAGCGTCTGACCTGCGTGATGTAGCGTCTGACCTGCGTGATGTAGCGTCTGACCTGTGTGATGTAGCGTCTGACCTGTGTGATGTAGCGTCTGACCTGTGTGATGTAGCGTCTGACCTGTGTGATGTAGCGTCTGACCTGTGTGATGTAGCGTCTGACCTGTGTGATGTAGCGTCTGACCTGTGTGATGTAGCGTCTGACCTGTGTGATGTAGCGTCTGACCTGTGTGATGTAGCGTCTGACCTGTGTGATGTAGCGTCTGACCTGTGTGATGTAGCGTCTGACCTGTGTGATGTAGCGTCTGAACTGTGTCTGACCTGTGTGATGTAGTGTCTGACCTGTGTGATGTAGTGTCTGACCTGTGTGATGTAGTGTCTGACCTGTGTGATGTAGTGTCTGACCTGTGTGATGTAGTGTCTGACCTGTGTGATGTAGTGTCTGACCTGTGTGATGTAGTGTCTGACCTGTGTGATGTAGTGTCTGACCTGTGTGATGTAGCGTCTGACCTGTGTGATGTAGCGTCTGACCTGTGTGATGTAGCGTCTGACCTGTGTGATGTAGTGTCTGACCTGTGTGATGTAGTGTCTGACCTGTGTCTGACCTGTGTGATGTAGTGTCTGACCTGTGTGATGTAGCGTCTGACCTGTGTGATGTAGTGTCTGACCTGTGTGATGTAGTGTCTGACCTGTGTGATGTAGTGTCTGACCTGTGTCTGACCTGTGTGATGTAGTGTCTGACCTGTGTGATGTAGCGTCTGACCTGTGTGATGTAGTGTCTGACCTGTGTGATGTAGTGTCTGACCTGTGTCTGACCTGTGTGATGTAGTGTCTGACCTGTGTGATGTAGTGTCTGACCTGTGTGATGTAGTGTCTGACCTGTGTGATGTAGTGTCTGACCTGTGTGATGTAGTGTCTGACCTGCGTGATGTAGCGTCTGACCTGTGTGATGTAGTGTCTGACCTGTGTCTGACCTGTGTGATGTAGTGTCTGACCTGTGTGATGTAGTGTCTGACCTGTGTGATGTAGTGTCTGACCTGTGTGATGTAGTGTCTGACCTGTGTGATGTAGTGTCTGACCTGTGTGATGTAGTGTCTGGCCTGTGTCTGACCTGTGTGTTGCTGCATGCGGGCCAGTCTCCTCTCTAAGGCAAGCCGTCTGTTGAGTTCTATACGCCTCTGCTGTTCCTCTGTCAGGGAGGGGGCCGGGGTGGAGTGGACCGGGCCAGCCTGGGAGGAAGGGAACAGGGAGGGGGCCGGGGTGGAGTGGACCGGGCCAGCCTGGGAGGAAGGGAACAGGGAGGGGGCAGCGGCTGGGGTCGAGGGGACCGGTCCTGGGGGGTCTTCAGCGAAACCCCCATCTCCAAACGGGTCTGGGTCGTCATGGGTGACGACACGTCCGTCTCTCGAAGCCACGGCGTCGTCCTCACCTGGATCCATGGAGATTGGTCAATTAGAATACCGAACGCTGTAAAATCAGTTTATGACTGCTAGAAACCAATACAAATCTACATCATATCTACCTCTAGACACCAATACTACTATTGATCTGGGACTGTGTTATATCTACCTCTAGACAATACTACTATTGATCTGGGACTGTGTCATATCTACCTCTAGACACCAATACTACTATTGATCTGGGACTGTGTCATATCTACCTCTAGACACCAATACTACTATTGATCTGGGACTGTGTTATATCTACCTCTAGACACCAATACTACTATTGATCTGGGACTGTGTCATATCTACCTCTAGACAATACTACTATTGATCTGGGACTGTGTCATATCTACCTCTAGACACCAATACTACTATTGATCTGGGACTGTGTTATATCTACCTCTAGACACCAATACTACTATTGATCTGGGACTGTGTTATATCTACCTCTAGACAATACTACTATTGATCTGGGACTGTGTTATATCTACCTCTAGACACCAATACTACTATTGATCTGGGACTGTGTCATATCTACCTCTAGACAATACTACTATTGATCTGGGACTGTGTCATATCTACCTCTAGACACCAATACTACTATTGATCTGGGACTGTGTCATATCTACCTCTAGACAATACTACTATTGATCTGGGACTGTGTTATATCTACCTCTAGACACCAATACTACTATTGATCTGGGACTGTGTGTGTTAAGCGTCTCAGAGTAGGAGTGCTGATCTAGGATCAGGTCCTCCCTGTACGTGTAATCGTATTCATTGTTGTGAACAAGGCCAAACTGATCCTAAAATCAGCACTCCCGCTCCGAGTCACGTGACACATACTGAATCCTTTCCGACACTAAATGTAGTTGGTGACGTTGTCCTCTCACCGTCGTCTCCTATGAAGTCTTCATGTATCAGCGGCATGTCCAACCGTATTCTCTTGAGACACGTCTGAGAAATAACACATTCAGATCATCATCCTTACCACCGGAACCACCACACCTCAGGATGTTGTTATAACAACAAGGGCCTGTCAGTCTGACCTGGACGTTGTTATAACAACAAGGGCCTGTCAGTCTGACCTGGACGTTGTTATAACAACAAGGGCCTGTCAGTCTGACCTGGACGTTGTTATTACAACAAGGGCCTGTCAGTCTGACCTGGATGTTGTTATAACAACAAGGGCCTGTCAGTCTGACCTGGACGTTGTTATAACAACAAGGGCCTGTCAGTCTGACCTGGATGTTGTTATAACAACAAGGGCCTGTCAGTCTGACCTGGATGTTGTTATTACAACAAGGGCCTGTCAGTCTGACCTGGACGTTGTTATAACAACAAGGGCCTGTCAGTCTGACCTGGACGTTGTTATAACAACAAGGGCCTGTCAGTCTGACCTGGACGTTGTTATAACAACAAGGGCCTGTCAGTCTGACCTGGACGTTGTTATAACAACAAGGGCCTGTCAGTCTGACCTGGACGTTGTTATAACAACAAGGGCCTGTCAGTCTGACCTGGATGTTGTTATTACAACAAGGGCCTGTCAGTCTGACCTGGACGTTGTTATAACAACAAGGGCCTGTCAGTCTGACCTGGACGTTGTTATAACAACAAGGGCCTGTCAGTCTGACCTGGACGTTGTTATAACAACAAGGGCCTGTCAGTCTGACCTGGACGTTGTTATAACAACAAGGGCCTGTCAGTCTGACCTGGACGTTGTTATAACAACAAGGGCCTGTCAGTCTGACCTGGACGTTGTTATAACAACAAGGGCCTGTCAGTCTGACCTGGACGTTGTTATAACAACAAGGGCCTGTCAGTCTGACCTGGACGTTGTTATAACAACAAGGGCCTGTCAGTCTGACCTGGACGTTGTTATAACAACAAGGGCCTGTCAGTCTGACCTGGACGTTGTTATTACAACAAGGGCCTGTCAGTCTGACCTGGACGTTGTTATAACAACAAGGGCCTGTCAGTCTGACCTGGATGTTGTTATAACAACAAGGGCCTGTCAGTCTGACCTGGATGTTGTTATAACAACAAGGGCCTGTCAGTCTGACCTGGACGTTGTTATAACAACAAGGGCCTGTCAGTCTGACCTGGACGTTGTTATAACAACAAGGGCCTGTCAGTCTGACCTGGATGTTGTTATAACAACAAGGGCCTGTCAGTCTGACCTGGACGTTGTTATAACAACAAGGGCCTGTCAGTCTGACCTGGACGTTGTTATAACAACAAGGGCCTGTCAGTCTGACCTGGACGTTGTTATAACAACAAGGGCCTGTCAGTCTGACCTGGACGTTGTTATAACAACAAGGGCCTGTCAGTCTGACCTGGACTTCTTTCTTGCTGCCAAGTGTCTCCAGTTTGTCTATGAAGTCTTCAAACTGTAGTTTGGGATACAGCCTGTGAGCCCAGTTCTCCATCCTCTGCATCAGCACCTTTAAGTCCTCAGCCTGGTGGAAAACACACATACAACCACACACCCTTTAGCTGCTGTGGGAGTCAACTGGGTAACCTGTCGGCAATCATCGATGCCTTTCACTTTGAGTAAAACAAAACAGACCCATCTGCCCAACAGACACAATACTTGAATCTGCTGTTGGCCTTTACCTCCTGTCCTTTGCCTTTGAAATGAACGTTGTCAAACAGGGTGCGAAGAGCCGGAAGTCCTCTTTCTGACGTCAGCCTGGAGTAAAACATGTTCACAAAAACACCGGCTATTGAACTTCAAACATCAAGCAGCTCTGCTGCAAAGACAAAGAGAATCAACAATGATTTGATCATCAAAACCTTTGTGGTTTTTTAAAGTCCTTTGATTGTTACAGAACAGGGACAATATGTCAAAACCCTACAAAACCAGACATTTTTTATTTTTTTATTTATTTTTTTATTTAACCTTTATTTAACCAGGTAGGCAAATTGAGAACACGTTCTCATTTACAATTGCGACCTGGCCAAGATAAAGCAAAGCAGTTCGACACATACAACAACACATAGTTACACATGGAGTAAAAACAAACATATAGTCAATAATACAGTGAAAAAGATAAAAAAATAAGTCTATATACAATGTGAGCAAGTGAGGTGAGATAAGGGAGGTGAAGGCAAACAGATATATGTATAAATAAATAAAAATATAAAAAGGCCATGGAGGCGAAGTGAGTACAACACAGCAAGTAAAAAAAAAACAAAACAAAAAAAACACTGGAATGGTTGGTTTGCATTGGAAGAAAGTGCAAAGTAGAGACAGAAATAATGGGGTGCAAAGGAGCAAAATAAATTAATAAATAAATACAGTAGGTAAAGAGGTAGTTGTTTGGGCTAAATTGTAGATGGGTTATGTACAGGTGCAGTAATCTATGAGCTGCTCTGACAGCTGGTGCTTAAAGCTAGTGAGGGAGATAGGTGTTTCCAGTTTCAGAGATTTTTGTAGTTCGTTCCAGTCATTGGCAGCAGAGAACTGGAAGGAGAGGCGTCCAAAGGAAGAATTGGTTTTGGGGGTGACTAGAGAGATATACCTGCTGGAGCGCGTGCTACGGGTAGGTGCTGCTATGGTGACCAGCGAGCTGAGATAAGGGGGGACTTTACCTAGCAGGGTCTTGTAGATGACCTGGAACCAATGGGTTTGGCGACGAGTATGAAGCGAGGGCCAGCCAACGAGAGTGTACAGGTCGCAGTGGTGGGTAGTATATGGGGCTTTGGTGACAAAACGGATGGCACTGTGATAGACTGCATCCAATTTATTGAGTAGGGTTTTGGAGGCTATTTTGTAAATGACATCACCGAAGTCGAGGATTGGTAGGATGGTCAGTTTTACAAGGGTATGTTTGGCAGCATGAGTAAAGGATGCTTTGTTGCGGAATAGGAAGCCAATTCTAGATTTGACTTTGGATTGGAGATGTTTGATGTGGGTCTGGAAGGAGAGTTTACAGTCTAACCAGACACCTAGGTATTTGTAGTTGTCCACATATTCTAAGTCAGAGCCGTCCAAAGTAGTGATGTTGGACAGGCGGGCAGGAGCAGGCAGCGATCGGTTGAAGAGCATGCATTTGGTTTTACTTGTATTTAAGAGCAGTTGGAGGCCACGGAAGGAGAGTTGTATGGCATTGAAGCTCGCCTGGAGGGTTGTTAACACAGTGTCAAAAGAAGGGCCAGAAGTATACAGAATAGTGTCGTCTGCGTAGAGGTGGATCAGAGAATCACCAGCAGCAAGAGCGACATCATTGATGTAAACAGAGAAGAGAGTCGGTCCAAGAATTGAACCCTGTGGCACCCCCATAGAGACTGCCAGAGGCCCGGACAACAGACCCTCCGATTTGACACACTGAACTCTATCAGAGAAGTAGTTGGTGAACCAGGCGAGGCAATCATTAGAGAAACCAAGGCTGTCGAGTCTGCCAATGAGGATGTGGTGATTGACAGAGTCAAAAGCCTTGGCCAGGTCAATGAATACGGCTGCACAGTATTGTTTCCTATCGATGGCGGTTACGATATCGTTTATGACCTTGAGCGTGGCTGAGGTGCACCCATGACCAGCTCTGAAACCAGATTGCATAGCGGAGAAGGTGTGGTGTGATTCGAAATGGTCGGTAATCTGTTTGTTGACTTGGCTTTCGAAGACCTTAGAAAGGCAGGGTAGGATAGATATAGGTCTGTAGCAGTTAGGGTCAAGGGTGTCCCCCCCTTTGAAGAGGGGGATAACCGCAGCTGCTTTCCAATCTTTGGGGATCTCAGACGACACGAAAGAGAGGTTGAAGAGGCTAGTAATAGGGGTGGCAACAATTTCAGCAGATAGTTTTAGAAAGAAAGGGTCCAGATTATCTAGCCCGGCTGATTTGTAAGGGTCCAGATTTTGCAGCTCATTAAGAACATCAGCTGACTGTATTTGGGAGAAAGAGAAATGGGGAAGGCTTGGGCGAGTAGCAGAGGGGAGGGCAGTGCTGTTGTCCCGGGTAGGGGTAGCCAGGTGGAAAGCATGGCCAGCCGTAGAAAAATGCTTATTGAAATTCTCAATTATAGTGGATTTGTCGGTGGTGACAGTGTTTCCTATCTTCAGGGCGGTTGGAAGCTGGGAGGAGGTGTTCTTATTCTCCATGGACTTTACGGTGTCCCAGAACTTTTTTGAATTTGTGTTGCAGGAAGCAAATTTCTGCTTGAAAAAGCTAGCCTTGGCTGTTCTAACTGCCTGTGTATATTGGTTTCTGGCTTCCCTGAAAAGTTGCATATCACGGGGGCTGTTCGATGCTAATGCAGAACGCCATAGGATGTTTTTCTGTTGGTTAAGGGCAGTCAGGTCAGGAGAGAACCAAGGGCTATATCTGTTCCTGGTTCTAAATTTCTTGAATGGGGCATGCTTATTCAAGATGGTGAGGAAGGCATTTTTAAAAAATGACCAGGCATCCTCTACTGACGGGATGAGATCAATATCCTTCCAGGATACCCCGGCCAGGTCAATTAGGAAGGCCTGCTCGCTGAAGTGTTTCAGGGAGCGTTTGACAGTGATGAGTGGAGGTCGTTTGACCGCTGACCCATTACGGATGCAGGCAATGAGGCAGGATCGCTGAGATCTTGGTTAAAAACAGCAGAGGTGTATTTGGAGGGCAAGTTTGTTAGGATGATATCTATGAGGGTACCCGTGTTTACGGAATTGGGGTGGTACCTGGTAGGTTCATTAATAATTTGTGTGAGATTGAGGGCATCAAGCTTAGATTGTAGGGTTGACATTGATTTTCATGGTCGGGCATAAATGAGCGTTTGGATTAGGAAAGTTCTCTCTCTCTCTCAAGACCTGTACAAACTATAAATGTTGAATAAAATTATATTTGAACTTACTTTTCCGGTTGTCTGTGTGGTTGGTCCTTTTGCAGGTAGGAACGTGAGACAGTGACTATGTTTACATGCACAGTAACATTTTGATATTAAACTGATTATGTCAGAAGGTCGAGTATTAGTCATGTAAACACCTTACTCTGATTATCTTATAATCGGCGTAAGGTCATAATCGAAGTAAACATATGCAGATTAAAACACCTGGTTTTCTGAGTAATCTGTCAAATTATTAGGACGTGTAAACAGCTTAAAACGGCGTTCCAGTGGTGTATTTGATCTGCACCTGTTCTGGGCACCAGCCGAGAGCCTCCCTCTTTAGTGAAGTGAGTTCAGAACAACTGAATATATGGGTTTTAGAAATAGTTCTCACGTACAAACTTTATAATGTCCCAACTCAGAATCAAATATGCTTCTCAAAAAATAACATGTTCGCTGTGGTAGAATGTTAATTTAGACTGGCTGATGATCTGCATTCATCAGAGAGACATCAGGTAGCCTTTTCAGACGTCTCCATGGAAACAGAGTTATTATTATTAGGGGAATCATTCTTCTTACAAAACATGTAAACATTTTTAAAAATCGAACCGTTAAATTTGACTATCCATAATAAAATCACATTATTGTGTGCATGTAACCGTACTCAGTATATCCACAGGAAAGTAGAATTACACAACTGTTCAAATCGCTGATCGTGTGTTCATATTTCACCTGATGCATGGAGGAGACACATGCACACTAGCCACGTCTGTTTACATGGTACTGCTACATGCACACTGGCCCAGTCTGTTTACATGGTTCTGCTACATGCACACTGGCCCAGCCTGTTTACATGGTTCTGCTACATGCACACTATCCCAGCCTGTTTACATGGTTCTGCTACATGCACACTGGCCCAGCCTATTTACATGGTTCTACTACATTCACACTGGCCCAGCCTGTTTACATGGTACTGCTACATGCACACTGGCCCAGTCTGTTTACATGGTTCTGCTACATGCACACTGGCCCAGCCTGTTGACATGGTTCTGCTACATGCACACTAGCCCAGCCTGTTTACATGGTTCTGCTACATGCACACTAGCCCAGCCTGTTTACATGGTACTGCTACATGCACACTGGCCCAGCCTGTTTACATGGCTCTGCTGCATGCACACTGGCCCAGTCTGTTTACATGGTTCTGCTGCATGCACACTGGCCCAGACTGTTTACATGGCTCTGCTGTATGCACACTAGCCCAGTCTGTTCACATGGTTCTGCTACATGCACACTGGCCCAGCCTGTTTACATGGTTCTACTACATTCACACTGGCCCAGCCTGTTTACATGGTTCTGCTACATGCACACTGGCCCAGCCTGTTTACTTGGTTCTGCTGCATGCACACTAGCCCAGCCTGTTTACATGGTTCTGCTACATGCACACTAGCCCAGCCTGTTCACATGGTTCTGCTACATGCACACTGGCCCAGCCTGTTTACATGGTTCTGCTACATGCACACTAGCCCAGCCTGTTTACATGGTTCTGCTACATGCACACTAGCCCAGTCTGTTCACATGGTTCTGCTACATGCACACTGGCCCAGTCTGTTTACATGGTTCTGCTACATGCACACTAGCCCAGCCTGTTTACATGGTTCTGCTACATGCACACTGGTCCAGCCTGTTTACATGGTTCTGCTACATGCACACTGGTCCAGCCTGTTGACATGGTTCTGCTACATGCACACTAGCCCAGCCTGTTTACATGGTTCTGCTACATGCACACTAGCCCAGCCTGTTTACATGGTTCTGCTACATGCACACTAGCCCAGTCTGTTTACATGGTTCTGCTACATGCACACTAGCCCAGCCTGTTTACATGGTTCTGCTACATGCACACTATCCCAGCCTGTTGACATGGTTCTGCTACATGCACACTGGCCCAGCCTGTTAACATGGTTCTGCTACATGCACACTAGCCCAGCCTGTTGACATGGTTCTGCTGCATGCACACTGGCCCAGCCTGTTTACATGGTTCTGCTACATGCACACTAGCCCAGCCTGTTGACATGGTTCTGCTACATGCACACTAGCCCAGCCTGTTTACATGGTTCTGCTACATGCACACTAGCCCAGTCTGTTTACATGGTTCTGCTACATGCACACTGGCCCAGCCTGTTAACATGGTTCTGCTACATGCACACTAGCCCAGCCTGTTTACATGGTTCTGCTACATACACACTGGCCCAGCCTGTTTACATGGTTCTGCTACATGCTTCACGTGATAGAAATCTGAACACACTACCAGCGCTTTGAACAGTTGATGTAATTATACTTTCCTGTGAAATATATTGTCTCACATTTCTAACATCAAAAGGACCAGCCACACGGACAACTGGTAAAGTACGCCACAATATCATTTTATTCAACATTCTGGCTTGTAGAGGTTCCTGATCCAAACGCTCATTTATGCCCGCCTGGAAATACACACGTACCTCTGAGAGTCCAGTTTAGGCTGTGGTCTCTTGACGCCTCTCCTCTTGGCAGCAGGGACTTCGGCCAGCTTGGAGATCTCTCCGTCCTCCTCCCCTAAACAACATCAACAGCCATCAATGGAAAGTATATCGACCCATTATATTGTACGTGATGTCAGTAAGCAGGAAGTCTCCCAGCTGTGTATATAATAATAATAATAATAATGATGATATCATATCTATATCTAGCCATTATATTGTCCGTGATGTCAGTAAGCAGGAAGTCTCCCAGCTGTGTATATAATAATAATAATGATGATGTCATATATATATATCTACCCATTATATTGTCTGTGATGTCAGTAAGCAGGAAGTCTCCCAGCTGTGTATATAATAATAATAATGATGATGTCATATCTATATCTACCCATTATATTGTCTGTGATGTCAGTAAGCAGGAAGCCTCCCAGCTGTGTATATAATAATAATAATAATAATAATGATGATGTCATATCTATATCTACCCATTATATTGTCTGTGATGTCAGTAAGCAGGAAGCCTCCCAGCTGTGTATATAATAATAATAATAATAATAATAATGATGATGTCATATCTATATCTACCCATTATATTGTCTGTGATGTCAGTAAGCAGGAAGTCTCCCAGCTGTGTATATAATAATAATAATAATGATGATGTCATATCTATATCGACCCATTATATTGTCCGTGATGTCAGTAAGCAGGAAGTCTCCCAGCTGTGTATATAATAATAATAATGATGATGTCATATCAGTCTACCTGTAGGCACACAGGTTTGTGTTGGGTATTGAGTGTGTAGTCTGGTCCCAGATCATCATAAGCAAAATAGCACAACCAGATGTGGAACCAGGCTAGGTACTGGTGAGCTATAGTTGTCATTGTCCTCACCTGTAAAAGGATCTCCTCCCTCTCCTGGTGAGAAGGGAGGGGGCAGAGGAGGAAAGGTCTCGTCATCTATGTTGTCATAGTCAGGAATGTCAAACAAGCCATTCTCCATTGGCTCAGCCATGGTTCATGTATCACTGGGCTCCTGCAAGGAAGAAGAGGGGGATTACGTTGGACGTTTTATTGTCATGTTCCCAACAATGCAGTAATCAATATATAGCACTATATACAAAAACACACAAGAAATAAGAAGACGGGAAAGAAGGTAAGCTATATATACAGCTACCATAACTTCACCTAACTCTCGGCCTCCCCCCCTACAGTCGTCGGCCATTCTGCCCCCCCCCCCCACAGTCGTCGGCCATTCTGCCTCCCCCCCTACAGTCGTCGGCCATTCTGCCTCCCCCCCTACAGTCGTCGGCCATTCTGCCTCCCCCCCGACAGTCGTCGGCCATTCTGCCTCCCCCCCTACAGTCGTCGGCCATTCTGCCTCCCCCCCTACAGTCGTCGGCCATTCTGCCTCCCCCCCTACAGTCGTCGGCCATTCTGCCTCCCCCCCTACAGTCCTCGGCCATTCTGCCTCCCCCCCTACAGTCGTCGGCCATTCTGCCTCCCCCCCTACAGTCGTCGGCCATTCTGCCTCCCCCCTACAGTCGTCTGTCAAGACCCCTCATCTCGCCTGTTGTGTATCGGAGAAAACCGTGCCCGACAGACTGGGGCGAAGGACTCTGTCTACAGGTGTCGACCTACCGCTAGCTACTCCAGTACAGAGCAGGAGGGGGCGACACTGTCTACTAGCTAGCACACTGTGTCGCTCTCGCCTCCTGTGTACAAGAGTCCTCCTTAGGACAAGCTGTCTAAGCTAACACACTGTGTCCCTCGCCGTCTTTAACAGAACTGCAGGAAAACAGTGGCCGACAGGCAGGGACGAAGGACACTGTCTACCGGTGTGTACTAGCTATAGTAAGCTACCGTTGTCCCCCTCGCTTCCTTCTTCTGTGGGATTTATCGGCGGTCGGCATCCAACGTTATGGTGTATTACCGACACCTAGTGTACTGGAGAGCCTCTGCCTACCGGAGTCATAGCTTAAAAATGGACCAATAGAAGTATAAACAGGGGTTCCTGCTGCAGTTTTGAACAGTTCTTTACAGCTATGGGTGCCTCTACCCGACTAAACTACACTTCCTGAGTTACACTTCCACACAGGTGTTGGAGTATGGTATATGGCTAATTAGCACATTGTTGCCTCGTCTTCCGTAAACAAGCGCTGTAACATGGAGAAATGGCCGTGTGGGGAACACTAACCATAACAGGGCACGTATCAATTCAATTTTGACAAATTGTTCTCGCTGATATGAAAGATAAGGTCCTTATTCTTCCAAAACAGCGACGCGTGTTAATGTTCAGACTGAGCGTTGGGATCTTAAAACTCCCCCTTGTAGAAAACGCCTTCGTCCAATAACTTATGTGTAATGTATTGGAACGGAGTCATGATCAAGGACTAAGATACATTTTGTAACACTGGCTTCTGCACCTGACTTACAGCTAGTGTCATTCTGAGTTTTACTAGCTAACGTTAGTTAATAACTTACCGACTTACTCACATTCTATGACCTAACTTAGCCAAGTTAGCTAACATAGCTAGCTAGGTGCAATATTAGCTACACAAATCAAAGCGTGAGGAATCAACGTTTACAACACAGATAAACAGACCGTCGTAACCCGAATAAAAAGCCAGGCTTCTAGATAGATTGGCTAGCAACTAATTAACTTGTCCAGCTTTCATGAGTAACCTACTGTAGATAACGTAGTAACGTTAGCTCGTTGCTATGCTAGCTAGTTAGTTGTTTGTTGCGGGGAAACTGATAATATTCAACAAATTAAGCGACATCCCATCAATGTGATGCGGGAAATACATCATAAGACAGTGTCGTCGTTAGTATGTGGAGAAGAACTATAGCTGGGGCACTTTACCTGGCAAATGAACAGTTGCTATCCCAGTGGCTACTGTGTTATTTTTGTTTGTCCACTTTTGTCTTCTGCCGGGTTTTTTGCAATGAACCAATCAACTGTTTGCTTCCTTGTACCAAGAGCCAATCATGTCGTCAAAACTATCTGTTCGTGTTGGGAATAGAAAAGGGGGTTTTGGTTACACTGCTCTCTTCTATATGTCTGGAATGTCATGTAAGGGACTATGTAATGACAAAAAATGTTGATTTCCACCTTATTAGACATAGCTACCAGAGTAACTGCTTTTAACAAACTGTTGGCCTATACTGACTGTTCTGTTTCAATCAAAGCACACATTTTACCTAGTGGCGTGCCTCATGAGAGAAATGCGACCATTCGCACAATCAAACTGAAATTATGTGGTGTTTTTTTGTCTTGGAGTAGCGTTATACTATGCTATTATATTCAATTCTGTTAATTAGAATGCTAATTACGGAGAAGCTGCATTTCCCGAATTCTCTGGAACCCTCTTCCCAATAGCAACATATCTGAGCTTCTGCCGCATGTGCAGAATTATCTACATTACACACATTCTCTGATCTACAGAGAATTACAGGCTACTCTGGTGAATGGTGTTGTTTAATAAAGTCACAGTCGGTATTAATAAAGTAACAGTCGGTATCTGGTGTGGCCACCAGCTGCATTAAGTATTGCAGTGCATCTCCTCCTCAGGGACTGCACCAGATTTGCCAGTTCTTGCTGTGAGATGTTACCCCACCAAGGCACCTGCAAGTTCCCAGACATTTCTGGGGGAAATGGCCCTAGCTCTCACCCTCAGATCCAGCAGGTCCCAGACGTGCTCAATAGGATTGAGATCTGGGCTTTTCGCTGGCCATGGCAGAACACTGACATTCCTGTCTTGCAGGAATTCACGCACAGAATGAGCAGTATGGCTGGTGGCATTGTCATGCTGGAGGGTCATGTCAGGATGAGCCTGCAGGAAGGGTACTACATGAGGGAGGAGGATGTCTTCTCTGTAACACACAGCATTGAGATTTTCTGCAATGACATCAAGCTCAGTCCGATGATGCTGTGACACACCGCCCCAGACCATGACGGACCCTCCACCTCCAAATCGATCCCGCTCCAGAGTACAGGCCTTGGTGTAACGCTCATTCCTTCGACGATAAACGCAAATCCGACGATCACCCCTGGTGAGACAAAACCGCAACTCGTCAGTGAAGAGTGCTGTCTTAGGCGTCTCACAGTGCGGACATTGCAATTTATTGCCCTGGCCACATCTGCAGTCGTCATGCGTCCTTGCAGCATGCTTAAGGCACGTTCACGCACATGAGCAGGGACCCTGGGCGTCTTTCTTTTGGTGTTTTTCAGAGTCAGTGAAAGGCCTCTTTAGTGTCCTAAGTTTTCATAACTACGACCTTAATTGCCTACCGTCTGTAAGCTGTTAGTGTCTTAATGACTGTTCTACAGGTGCATGTTCATTCATTGGTTATGGTTCATTGAACAAACATGGGAAAGTGTTTAAACCCTTTAAAATGAAGATCTGTGAAGTTATTTGGATTTTTACGAATTATCTTTGAAAGACAGAGTCCTGAAAAAGGGACGTTTCTTTTTTTGTTAAGTTTACTTACCTGAGAGAAGCCTACCAATTTTACCCGTCAGAATTGTGTCACCTGCTCTTGCTTTCCATGCCTTGTTCTTTTCTAACTTTCACTATGAATGTTTTCCGATAAAACAGGGTTTTGAAACTTTGTCCCCTCATAAATGTTATGTGGGCAAATGCATTCAGATCAATACTGTCTGTTTACAGGTTTACACATACACAAGTACTTGCTTATTGAAATCTGGAAATCAGATTACAATATGATCATTTATATTATTTTGCTGCAAGACTATGTTATCCTGCTGAGCTAAAGCCTAGTCTTAAGGATTCAAACAAAACTATAGTGTAGATACTGTATAGCCTATTATATAAGGTGCTGAAGACCCCTCTTCTAATAAATTCTCTCTACAACACCTGTAAGGTGTCAAACAGTTCCCAAACAGGTTGTACAATCTTTAATGCAATTTAATTAGATTTTCAAGATACAGATAATAATGCATGCTAACACTTTATTAACATGGAATAGCTATCGTTCCATTTTAAAATGTGTCCGGTGTCCAAGTTTGTACTGTTGCAATGTGTATATAAAAGAGATGAACTGTGTGTAATAAAAAATACAGCTATCATTGTCCACGCAGCAGGAACATGAGGAAGACAGCAGTGTTCTAGAAGTGTCCACGCAGCAGGAACATGAGGAAGACAGGCGTGTTCTAGAATCGTCCACGCAGCGGGAACATGAGGAAGACAGTGTTCTAGAAGAGTCCACGCAGCAGGAACATGAGGAAGACAGCTGGGTTCTAGAAGCCTCCACGCAGCAGGAACATGAGGAAGACAGCAGTGTTCTAGAAATGTCCACGCAGCAGGAACATGAGGAAGACAGTGTTCTAGAAGCATCCACGCAGCAGGAACGTGAGAAAGACAGCAGTGTTCTAGAAGCGTCCACGCAGCAGGAACATGAGGAAGACAGCTGGGTTCTAGAAGCGTCCACGCAGCAGGAACATGAGGAAGACAGCAGTATTCTAGAAGCGTCCACGCAGCAGGAACATGAGGAAGACAGCAGCCAGGAGAATACAGAGAGTACACACTGTAGGAACCACGATCTCTGTTACCATCTCCATGTGGCTCGTCAACGGATCTGGAATAATCATTAAAAACAATAAATAAATTAAATGTTTTTATAAAACCCTAACAGTAACCCGGCCTACACCCTAAAGAGCAAACAGAGGCTCCATTTTGTATAATAACACACAGGTGACTACACCACTTTGCACTACTAGCAGAAATGTACTCAGCAGCAAATAGCGAATAGTCCGATAAGTGCTAAATGAACCACAACTCAAATTCAATACTTTAAATGATTTGAAAAGTATTTGGTGAATGTATTTCCTACCCAGGTCGGCTACACACCAGTCAGTCACTTTAAAAGAAGAAGTGATGGAGTCCTACGTAGGCCTACCTAAACTTCATCATGCACTGGCCAAACCTTTGGCATCCCTGCCTGTTCCTTATTGTCCTGCCGGGACTTTCTTCTAGCTGGAGGAGCAAACAAAGAAAAGTCCTGTTAGAGAATGTCTTCCCGTGTAGTTTTCTTGTTCAACTATTTGTAGTTCAACTATTTGTTGAAAAGTGCCAATTAGAGTCAGAATGTTCCTTTGTTTGCCCCGGCAGCCAGATTCAACCTGATGTCCCTGCATGCTGAAGTTGTTGGAGCTGAGTGACATACATTATGTAAAATATTTTCAAATAGTTCAAGTTTTAAAGTATGTGCTTGATTTAGGTTGTAGTTTGCATTTTTGGGACTATTCTATTGAGTCCATTGTACTGGGGCTTACTAAATCAAGTAAATCGCAGCTCAAGTATTGGAAAGTCTTTGCCATGATGTCTTTGAGCCAGGGGTCTGGTGGTGTTGGGGTCTGTCTGTGTTGGGGTCTGGTGGTGTTGGGGTCTGTCTGTGTTGGGGTCTGGTGGTGTTGGGGTCTGCTGGTGTTGGGGTCTGCTGGTGTTGGGGCTTTGGGGTCTGTCTGTGTTGGGGTCTGGTGGCATTGGGGTCTGGTGGCATTGGGGTCTGGTGGTGTTGGGGTCTGTCTGTGTTGGGGTCTGGTGGCGTTGGGATCTGGTGGTGTTGGGGTCTGTCTGTGTTGGGGTCTGGGGACGTTGGGGTCTGGTGGTGTTGGGGTCTGGTGGTGTTGGGGTCTCTCTGTGTTGGGGTCTGTCTGTGTTGGGGTCTGGTGGCGTTGGGATCTGGTGGTGTTGGGATCTAGTGGTGTTGGGGTCTGGTGGCGTTGGGGTCTGGTGGTGTTGGGGTCTGGTGGTGTTGGGGTCTCTCTGTGTTGGGGTCTGTGTTGGAGTCTGGTGGAGTTGGAGTCTGGTGGCGTTGGGATCTGGGGGTGTTGGTGTCTGGTGGTGTTGGGGTCTGGGGGTGTTGGGGTCTGGGGGTGTTGGTGTCTGGTGGTGTTGGGGTCTGGTGGCGTTGGGGTCTGTCAGCGTTGGGGTCTGGTGGTGTTGGGATCTGTCTGTGTTGGGGTCTGTCTGTGATGGGGTCTGTTAGTGTTGGGGTCTGTCTGTGTTGGGGTCTGGTGGTGTTGGGGTCTGTCTGTGTTGGGGTCTGGGGTGTTGGGGTCTGGGGGCTTTGGGGTCTGGTGGTGTTGGGGTATGGTGTTGTTGGGGTCTGGTGGTGTTGGGGTCTGGTGGTGTTGGGGTCTGGGGGCATTGGGGTCTGGGGGCGTTGGGGTCTGGGGGTGTTGGGGTCTGGGGGCGTTGGGGTCTGGGGGTGTTGGGGTCTGGTGGTGTTGGGGTCTGGTGGTGTTGGGGTCTGGTGGTGTTGGGGTCTGGTGGTGTTGGGGTCTGGTGGTGTTGGGGTCTGGTGGTGTTGGGGTCTCTCTGTGTTGGGGTCTGTCGGTGTTGGGGTCTGTCGGTGTTGGGGTCTGGTGATGTGTTGGGGTCTGTCTGTGTTGGGGTCTGGGGGCGTTGGGGTCTGTCTGTGTTGGGGTCTGGTGGTGTTGGGGTGTGGTGGTGTTGGGGTCTGTCTGTGTTGGGGTCTGTCTGTGTTGGGGTGTGGTGGTGTTGGGGTGTGGTGGTGTTGGGGTCTGGTGGTGTTGGGGTCTGTCTGTGTTGGGGTGTGGTGGTGTTGGGGTCTGTCAGTGTTGGGGTCTGGGGGTGTTGGGGTCTGTCTGTGTTGGGTTCTGTCTGTGTTGGGGTCTGTCTGTGTTGGGGTCTGTCTGTGTTGGGGTCTGTCAGTGTTGGGGTCTGGGGGTGTTGGGGTCTGGTGGTGTTGGGGTCTCTCTGTGTTGGGGTCTGGTGGTGTTGGGGTCTGGAGGCATTGGGGTGTGGTGGTGTTGGGGTCTGGGGGTGTTGGGGTCTGGGGGTGTTGGGGTCTGTCTGTGTTGGGGTGTGGTGGTGTTGGGGTCTGTCTGTGTTGGGGTGTGGTGGTGTTGGGGTCTGTCTGTATTGGGGTGTGGTGGTGTTGGGGCCTGGGGGTGTTGCGGTCTGGTGGTGTTGGGGTCTGGTGTTGTTGGGGTCTGTCAGTGATGCGGTCTGGTGGTGTTGTGGTCTGTCAGTGTTGAGGTGTGGTGGTGTTGGGGTCTGTCTGTGTTGGGGTGTGGTGGTGTTGGGGTCTGTCTGTGTTGGGGTGTGGTGGTGTTGGGGTGTGGTGGTGTTGGGGTGTGGTGGTGTTGGGGTCTGTCTGTGTTGGGGTGTGGTGGTGTTGGGGTCTGTCTGTGTTGGGGTCTGGGGGCGTTGGGGTCTGGGGGCGTTGGGGTGTGGTGGTGTTGGGGTCTAGTGTAGTATTCTGTACTGACCTGCAGCTAGCAGCTGGTTACTGGAGGAGCACGTCTCTGTGGCTTTCCTTCTCCAGCTCTCCACCTGTAGAGACCATCAAAATACATCTATTAATTATCCAACCAACCAACCAACCAATCAATCAATATGTATTAATACAACCCATTAAAAAAAGTCTGTCACCAAACAGCACATTGGAAAACTTAGATGGTTGTGAACCAAATAGAATAGGCCTATATCAGGTGTGTACAAGGTTTCTGTGACTGTACCTCTCTCTGGTTGGGGAACCCATTGGAGCTGATGATGCGTTTGTAGTACTGAACAGAGGCTTTTGGGTAACGTGGTTTATTCTTGTTGAGGAAGTCCACGTAGAACAGGCCAAACCTCTCAGAGAAGCCTTCGTCCCACTCAAACTTGTCCAGCAGCGACCAGGCTGTGTAACCCTTCACGTTCACTCCGTCCTTAAGGGCTGTCATGTGGAGAAAAGACCAGCAGAGGGTGCTATAGGAGTTCACTTGGCCAGTGTCAATAGAGTAGACAGTGAAACCTCAAACACACTCAAAACACCTGTTTTGTCCTAAAATGATGCCAGTTCACTAAAACAATGACTTGTTATAAAGAAAAAATAATGTTTTACTAAACCTCTATAATAATAGATTATTTTCTCTACTAAACCTTTCTTCAAGGTAATATTATGAGGTTATTATTTTCTCTACGGTGTACTAAACCTTTCTTCAAGGTAATATTATGAGGTTATTATTTTCTCTACGGTGTACTAAACCTTTCTTCAAGGTAATATAAACAGGTTATCATTTCCTCTACAGTGTACTAAACCTTTCTTCAAGGTCATATGAAGAGGATGTTATTTCCTCTGATAGATCGGTTCCTCACCCTTGAGCATCTCATTGATGTAATCCTTGAAGTACTGCATCCTCCAATCATCACACAGGTCTGTGCACCTCTGCACCTTCTCTGACACCCCATTCTCTGTCACGTAGATCATGGGGTTCCCATACTGAGTCTAGTGGAGAGACAGGGTCGGGAGGAGACGGGGTCGGGAGGAGACAGGGTCCGGAGGAGACAGGGAGACAGGGTCGGGAGGAGACAGGGTCCGGAGGAGACAGGGAGACAGGGTCGGGAGGAGACAGGGTCCGGAGGAGACAGGGAGACAGGATCGGGAGGAGACAGGGTCCGGAGGATACAGGGAGACAGGGTCGGGAGGAGACAGGGTCCGGAGGAGACAGGGTCCGGAGGAGACAGGGAGACAGGGTCGGGAGGAGACAGGGTCCGGAGGAGACAGGGAGACAGGGTCCGGAGGAGACAGGGAGACAGGGTCGGGAGGAGACAGGGTCGGGAGGAGACAGGGTCAGGAGGAGACAGGGTCGGGTGGAGACAGGGAGACAGGGTCGGGTGGAGACAGGGAGACAGGGTCAGGGGGAGACAGGGTCAGGAGGAGACAGGGAGACAGGATCGGGAGGAGACAGGGTGGTGGGGAGACGGGGTGGGGAGGAGACAGGGTCGGGAGGAGACAGGGAGACAGTGTGGTGAGGAGACGGGGTGTTGAGACAGGGAGACGGGGTAGGGAGACAGGGAGACAGTGTGGTGAGGAGACGGGGAGACGGGGTGTTGAGACAGGGAGACGGGGTAGGGAGACAGGGAGACGATGTGGGGAGGGAGTTTGTCAAACAAGGAAGAAGGTGTGAAAGTTTCCGCAGATCGGGGTCAAATGCATAAAGTAAAATAAGGTACAAACTCCACACTGAATCAAGCACACCTCCAATCCCACCTGGAAGTAGTGGAAAGTTGTTAACATACTGTACTGTGACCAAACACATCATGTATTTAACCCAAGTCTGGCTGGTAGGACCTGCCCACACTAACAGTAGTGTATTATACCTTGACGAAGTTAAGCAGGCGTCTGAATCCCCAGGGGACAGAGTAGAGCCACTCAGAGCCGGGGTCGGGCCAGCGAGGGTCTACCAGCTCCACCAGGTCACGGTCGGTGAAGTAGCTGTTCCCGCGGCCAGACGGGTAGTTCTTCTGGGTGATATAGCGCGTGGTGAAGTGACCAATACCCAGGAAGTCACAGGTGCCCTTGATGTAACTCTTCTCCTGGGAGGAGAAGACGGGGAGGCGGGAGGTTCCTAGACCCTGCTGGGCACTCTTCCTACCTGGAGACCAGAGAGAGACCAGATTACACTATGACCTTTGACCTCTAACCCTAACATTGGGAGGGGGAGGCGGGAGGTTCCCAGACCCTGCTGGGTACTCTTCCTACCTGGAGACCAGAGAGAGACCAGATTACACTATGACCTTTGACCTCTAACCCTAAAATTGGGAGGGGGAGGCGGGAGGTTCCTAGACCCTGCTGGGCACTCTTCCTACCTGGAGACAGAGAGAGACCAGATTACACTATGACCTTTGACCTCTAACCCTAACATTGGGAGGGTATATAGGAGAACCCTTTCCACAGAGGGTTCTACATGGAACACAAAAGAGTTCTACTTGGAACCAAAAAGGTTTCTCCTATGGGGACAGCTGAAGAACCCTTTTGGAGTGTAAACCACCATTTATTTTTCTATCCCGCGTCTATAATCTGTGCCATTCAATATTTCACAAGACAGCCGGCGGGCTAGTTGGGTATTTTTTCTGCTAGCCTGGTCTGAACAGTACTAGCCTCAGGCTAGCGGGCTAGTTGGGTATTTTATCTACTAGCCTGGTCTGAACAGTACTAGCCTCAGGCTAGCGGGCTAGTTGGGTATTTTTTCTACTAGCCTGGTCTGAACAGTACTAGCCTCAGGCTAACGGGCTAGTTGTGTATTTTTTCTACTAGCCTGGTCTGAACAGTACTAGCCTCAGGCTAACGGGCTAGTTGGGTACTTTTTCTACTAGCCTGGTCTGAACAGTACTAGCCTCAGGCTAACGGGCTAGTTGGGTATTTTTTCTACTAGCCTGGTCTGAACAGTACTAGCCTCAGGCTAACGGGCTAGTTGGGTATTTTTTCTACTAGCCTGGTCTGAACAGTACTAGCCTCAGGCTAACGGGCTAGTTGGGTATTTTTTCTACTAGCCTGGTCTGAACAGTACTAGCCTCAGGCTAGCGGGCTAGTTGGGTATTTTTTCTACTAGCCTGGTCTGAACAGTACTAGCCTCAGGCTAACGGGCTAGTTGGGTATTTTTTCTACTAGCCTGGTCTGAACAGTACTAGCCTCAGGCTAACGGGCTAGTTGGGTATTTTTTCTACTAGCCTGGTCTGAACAGTGCTAGCAGGCTAGTTGGGTATTTTTTCTACTAGCCTGGTCTGAACAGTACTAGCCTCAGGCTAGCAGGCTAGTTGGGTATTTTTTCTACTAGCCTGGTCTGAACAGTACTAGCCTCAGGCTAGCAGGCTAGTTGGGTATTTTTTCTACTAGCCTAGTCTGAACAGTACTAGCCTCAGGCTAACGGGCTAGTTGGGTATTTTTTCTACTAGCCTGGTCTGAACAGTACTAGCCTCAGGCTAACGGGCTAGTTGGGTATTTTTTCTACTAGCCTGGTCTGAACAGTACTAGCCTCAGGCTAACGGGCAAGCTTAATTTAAACCCGGTGGGTTGTTCGTGGAAATGGAACACCTAGCTGTGACAATACTTACCGATGTAGTCTTTCATGACCTGAGGGTAGTCCCCGTTGAAGATGGGTGTAGCGAACCAGCCCATGTAGAACTGGACATATCTCTCTGCTGCCTCAATGTCTCTCTGGTTGGTGATGTCCACTGGCTCCCCCCAGTCTGCCAACAACGAGATCCCAACCAAGCCTTTCTGTTTGCTTCTCCATTGAGTGTCATAGGTGTGCCAAACCTTAGCATGTGCCTGTTCAAATGATACATTATTCTGCATCAGGGGACAGACAGTACACTAGGCCAATATATATTGGAATTAGATTACTGACAATATTAAATATAATTATATTATAAACAATTAGTGATTACCTTGATAATGTGGTGGGCAGCTTTGTAGGCCCCAGTGCCCCTCATCTTCAGACCAGGTGCATGTTCTCCAGTCTCATAGCCTTCCACAGCACTAGACTACAAACACAGTTTAATAGTCCTCCACATCATTAGACTACAAACACAATTTAATAGTCCTCACCAGCACTAGACTACAGTCTCATAGCCCTCCACAGCACTAGACTACAAACACAGTTTAATAGTCCTCCACATCATTAGACTACAAACACAGTCTCATAGTCCTCCCCATCACTAGACTACAGTCTCATAGTCCTCCACAGCACTAGACTACAAACACAGTTTCATAGTCCTCCACATCACTAGACTACAGTCTCACAGTCCTCCACAGCACTAGACTACAGTCTCATAGTCCTCCCCAGCACTAGACTACAGTCTCATAGTCCTCCACATCACTAGACTACAGTCTCATAGTCCTCCCCAGCACTAGACTACAGTCTCATAGTCCTCCCAAGCACTAGACTACAGTCTCATAGTCCTCCCCAGCACTAGACTACAGTCTCATAGTCCTCCCCATCATTAGACTACAGTCTCATAGTCCTCCCCAGCACTAGACTACAGTCTCATAGTCCTCCACAGCACTAGACTACAGTCTCATAGTCCTCCACAGCACTAGACTACAGTCTCATAGTCCTCCACATCACTAGACTACAGTCTCATAGTCCTCCCCAGCACTAGACTACAGTCTCATAGTCCTCCCCAGCACTAGACTACAGTCTCATAGTCCTCCCCAGCACTAGACTACAGTCTCATAGTCCTCCACAGCACTAGACTACAGTCTCATAGACCTCCCCATCATTAGACTACAGTCTCATAGTCCTCCCCTATGAGACTGTAGTCTAGTGCTGTGGAGGACTTTCTGGAGGATTATGGTTCGTATACTGTGTGTCTCCCAAATGGCACCCTATCCCCTATATAGTGTGCTACTTTTAATCAGAGTCCTATGAGCCCTGGCTCCCTATTCCCTTTATAGTGCACTACTTTTGACCAGAGTTCTATGGGACCAGATAAACATTAGTGCACTATATGGGGAATAGGGTGTCATTTGGAACACAGCCTGTGTGTCCATCGGATAATGTGCTATGAATAATGTGTTATGGTAATGTATTATGCATAACGAGTTCTGATTATGTATTATGGATAATGCGTTATGGATAATGTGTATGGATAACGTATTTTGGATAATGTGTTATGATAATGTATTATGGATAATGTAATATGGTAATGCATTATGGATAATGTATTATATACAATGTATTATGGATAATGTATTTTGGATAATGTATTATATACAATGTGTTATGGATAATGTATTATATACAATGTGTTATGGATAATGTATTATGGATAATGTATTATATACAATGTGTTATATACAATGTGTTATGGATAATGTATTATGGATAATGTATTATGGATCATGTATTGTGGATAATGTATTATATACAATGTGTTATGGATCATGTATTATGGATCATGTATTGTGGATCATGTATTATATACAATGTGTTATGGATAATGTATTATATACAATGTGTTATGGATCATGTATTATGGATAATGTATTATATACAATGTATTATGGATCATGTATTATGGATCATGTATTATGGATAATGTATTATATACAATGTGTTATGGATCATGTATTATGGATCATGTATTGTCTTACCCATGGGTTGTTGAAGGTGATCCAGTATTTGACTCTGTCACCAAACCGCTCAAAGCATAAGTTGGCAAAGTCGTTGAAATAGTTCACCATGCTGACGTTCTGCCATCCACCGTACTTCTCCTGTAAGACCTGGGTGGTAACAGGGAAGAGAGGTTACTATAGGTCAAACAAGACCTGGGTGGTATCAGGGAAGAGGGGTTACTATAGGTCACTTGAGACCTGGGTGGTAACAGGGAAGAGAGGTTACTACAGGTCACACAAGACCTGGGTGGTAACAGGGAAGAGGGGTTACTATAGGTCAAACAAGACCTGGGTGGTATCAGGGAAGAGGGGTTACTATAGGTCATGTGATGGATAGGGATTGTGTTGTAGTAGACTAGTCATCTGGGATCACCATAACAGGAAACATCCTTCCACAGTCTTCTATAAAGACACTGATACAAATGCAGTACAGTTCAGATCTACATTCATTTGGGACGGATATGGAGTTAGATTACAGACAACATTATTTCAACCTAGATTCTGTAAATATATGGATAAACAAAAGGTGTCATGTTTTGCATTGAACAGTGTAGCGGTAGCTTTGTATGTGCTAGCTCGGCAAGCTAATAGCGATTCACTACTGGTTGGCATTCAGTCAGTCAGTACTCAGTCAGTCAGTACCCAGTCAATCAGTCAGTACCCAGTCAATCAGTACCCAGTCAGTCAGGTAGTCAGTACCCAGTCAGTCAGGTAGTCAGTACCCAGTCAGTCAGTCAGTCAGTGCCCAGTCAGTCAGTACCCAATCAGTCAGTACTCAGTCAGTCAGTCAGTCAGTCAGCACCCAGTCAGTCAGTACCCAATCAGTCAGTACTCAGTCAGTCAGTCAGTCAGTCAGTACCCAGTCAGTCAGTACCCAATCAGTCAGTACCCAGTCAGTCAGTCAGTACCCAATCAGTCAGTACCCAGTCAGTCAGTCAGTACCCAGTCAGTCAGTACCCAATCAGTCAGTACCCAGTCAGTCAGTACCCAGTCAGTCAGTACCCAGTCAGTCAGTACCCAGTCAGTCATTATGTCAGTTAGTCAGTACCCAGTCAGTCAGTACCCAGTCAGTCAGGTAGTCAGTACCCAGTCAGTCAGTACTCAGTCAGTCAGGTAGTCAGTACTCAGTCAGTCAGGTACTCAGTCAGTCAGTACCCAGTCAGTCATTATGTCAGTCAGTCAGTACCCAGTCAGTCAGTACCCAGGTAGTCAGTCAGTACCCAGTCAGTCAGTACCCAGGTAGTCAGTCAGTACCCAGTCAGTCAGTACTCAGTCAGTCAGTCAGTACTCAGTCAGTCAGTCAGTACCCAGTCAGTCAGTACCCAGTTAGTCAGTACCCAGTCAGTCAGTACCCAGTCAGTCAGTCAGTACCCAGTCAGTCAGTACCCAGCCAGTCAGTCAGTACCCAGTCAGTCAGTCAGCACCCAGTTAGTCAGTACCCAGTTAGTCAGTACCCAGTCAGTCAGCACCCAGTTAGTCAGTACCCAGTTAGTCAGTACCCAGTCAGTCAGTACCCAGTCAGTCAGTACCCAGTCAGTCAGTCAGTACCCAGTCAGTCAGTCAGTACCCAGTCAGTCAGTCAGTACCCAGTCAGTCAGTCAGTACCCAGTTAGTCAGTACCCAGTCAGTCAGTACCCAGTCAGTCAGTCAGCACCCAGTTAGTCAGTACCCAGTTAGTCAGTACCCAGTCAGTCAGTACCCAGTCAGTCAGTACCCAGTCAGTCAGTCAGTACCCAGTCAGTCAGTCAGTACCCAGTCAGTCAGTCAGTACCCAGTCAGTCAGTCAGTACCCAGTTAGTCAGTACCCAGTCAGTCAGTACCCAGTCAGTCAGTACCCAGTCAGTCAGTCAGTACCCAGTCAGTCAGTCAGTACCCAGTCAGTCAGTCAGTACCCAGGTAGTCAGTACCCAGTCAGTCAGTACCCAGTCAGTCAGTCAGTACCCAATCAGTCAGTACCCAATCAGTCAGTACCCAGTCAGTCAGTCAGTACCCAATCAGTCAGTACCCAATCAGTCAGTACCCAGTCAGTCAGTACCCAGTCAGTCATTATGTCAGTTAGTCAGTACCCAGTCAGTCAGTACCCAGTCAGTCAGGTAGTCAGTACCCAGTCAGTCAGTACTCAGTCAGTCAGGTAGTCAGTACTCAGTCAGTCAGGTACTCAGTCAGTCAGTACCCAGTCAGTCAGTACCCAGGTAGTCAGTCAGTACCCAGTCAGTCAGTCAGTACCCAGTCAGTCAGTACTCAGTCAGTCAGTCAGTACTCAGTCAGTCAGTCAGTACCCAGTCAGTCAGTACCCAGTTAGTCAGTACCCAGTCAGTCAGTACCCAGTCAGTCAGTCAGTACCCAGGTAGTCAGTACCCAGTTAGTCAGTACCCAGTTAGTCAGTACCCAGTCAGTCAGTACCCAGTCAGTCAGTACCCAGTTAGTCAGTACCCAGTCAGTCAGTACCCAGTCAGTCAGTCAGTACCCAGTTAGTCAGTACCCAGTCAGTCAGTCAGTACCCAGGTAGTCAGTACCCAGTCAGTCAGTCAGTACCCACGTAGTCAGTACCCAGTTAGTCAGTACCCAGTTAGTCAGTACCCAGTCAGTCAGTACCCAGTCAGTCAGTACCCAGTCAGTCAGTCAGTACCCAGTCAGTCAGTCAGTACCCAGTCAGTCAGTCAGTACCCAGTCAGTCAGTCAGTACCCAGTTAGTCAGTACCCAGTCAGTCAGTACCCAGTCAGTCAGTCAGTACCCAGTCAGTCAGTACCTAGTCAGTCAGTCAGTACCCAGTTAGTCAGTCAGTCACCCAGTCAGTCAGTACCCAGTCAGTTAGTCAGTACCCAGTCAGTCAGTCAGTCAGTACCCAGTCAGTCAGTACTCAGTCAGTCAGTCAGTACCCAGTCAGTCAGTCAGTACCCAGTCAGTCAGTCAGTACTCAGTCAGTCAGTACCCAGTCAGTCAGTACCCAGTCAGTTAGTCAGTACCCAGTCAGTCAGTCAGTACCCGGTCAGTCAGTACTCAGTCAGTCAGTCAGTACCCAGTCAGTCAGTCTGTACCCAGTCAGTCAGTCAGTACTCAGTCAGTCAGTACCCAGTCAGTCAGTACCCAGTCAATCAGTCAGTACCCAGTCAATCAGTCAGTACCCAGTCAGTCAGTACCCAGTCAGTCAGTCACCCAGTCAGTCAGTACTCAGTCAGTCAGTCAGTCAGTCAGTCAGTACCCAGTCAGTCAGTCAGTACCCAGTTAGTCAGTACCCAGTCAGTCAGTCAGTACCCAGTCAGTCAGTCAGTACTCAGTCAGTCAGTACCCAGTCAGTCAGTACCCAGTCAATCAGTCAGTACCCAGTCAATCAGTCAGTACCCAGTCAGTCAGTACCCAGTCAGTCAGTCACCCAGTCAGTCAGTACTCAGTCAGTCAGTCAGTCAGTCAGTCAGTACCCAGTCAGTCAGTCAGTACCCAGTTAGTCAGTACCCAGTCAGTCAGTCAGTACCCAGTCAGTTCGTCAATACCCAGTCAGTCAGTCAGTACCCAGTCAGTCAGTACCCAGTCAGTCAGTCAGTACCCAGTCAGTCAGTACTCAGTCAGTCAGTACTCAGTCAGTCAGTACCCAGTCAGTCAGTCAGTACCCAGTCAGTCAGTACTCAGTCAGTCAGTACCCAGTCAGTCAGTCAGTACTCAGTCAGTCAGTACCCAGTCAGTCAGTACCCAGTCAGTCAGTCAGTACCCAGTCAGTCAGTCAGTACCCAGTCAGTCAGTACCCAGTCAGTCAGTACCCAGTCAGTCAGTACCCAGTCAGTCAGTCAGTACCCAGTCAGTCAGGTAGTCAGTACCCAGTCAGTCAGTACCCAGTCAGTCAGTCAGTACCCAGTCAGTCAGTCAGTACCCAGTCAGTCAGTACCCAGTCAGTCAGTCAGTACCCAGTCAGCCAGTACCCAGTCAGTCAGGTAGTCAGTACCCAGTCAGTCAGTACCCAGTCAGTCAGTCAGTACCCAGTCAGTCAGTACCCAGTTAGTCAGTCAGTACCCAGTCAGTCAGTCAGTAGCCAGTTAGTCAGTGCCCAGTCAGTCAGTCAGTACCCAGTCAGTCAGTCAGTACCCAGTTAGTCAGTACCCAGTCAGTCAGTCAGTACCCAGTTAGTCAGTCAGTACTCAGTCAGTCAGTACCCAGTCAGTCAGTACCCAGTCAGTCAGTCAGTACCCAGTCAGTCAGTACCCAGTCAGTCAGGTAGTCAGTACCCAGTCAGTCAGTCAGTACCCAGTTAGTCAGTACCCAGTCAGTCAGTCAGTACCCAGTTAGTCAGTACCCAGTCAGTCAGTACTCAGTCAGTCAGTACCCAGTTAGTCAGTCAGTACCCAGTCAGTCAGGTAGTCAGTACCCAGTCAGTCAGTACCCAGTTAGTCAGTCAGTACCCAGTCAGTCAGGTAGTCAGTACCCAGTCAGTCAGTACCCAGTCAGTCAGTCAGTACCCAGTTAGTCAGTCAGTACTCAGTCAGTCAGTACCCAGTCAGTCAGTACCCAGTCAGTCAGTACCCAGTCAGTCAGTCAGTACCCAGTCAGTCAGTACCCAGTCAGTCAGGTAGTCAGTACCCAGTCAGTCAGTCAGTACCCAGTTAGTCAGTTCCCAGTCAGTCAGTCACTACCCAGTCAGTCAGTACCCAGTCAGTCAGTACCCAGTCAGTTCCCAGTCAGTCAGTCAGTCAGTACCCAGTCAGTCAGTACCCAGTCAGTTCCCAGTCAGTCAGTCAGTACCCAGGTAGTCAGTACCTAGCCAGTCAGTCAGTACCCAGCCAGTCAGTCAGTCAGTCAGTCAGTACCCACCTGTGGCAGATCCCAGTGGTACAGGGTGACTATTGGTGTGATGTTGTTGTCCAGGAGCATGTTGATCAGGTCATCATAGTATTTGATTCCCTTCTCATTGATGTGATCAGCTGGAGAAGAAACATTGACATTACCATTAGCTATAACATTCACGAAAACATATAGGGCCTGTTTCCCGGACACAGATTACTAAGCTTCGTCCAGGTATGTTCAGTGGAGAATCTGGTCTATGAAATATGTTCAGTGGAGAATCTGGTCTATGAGGTATGTTCAGTGGAGAATCTGGTCCATGAAGTATGTTCAGTGGAGAATCTGGTCTATGAGGTATGTTCAGTGGAGAATCTGGTCTATGAAGTATGTTCAGTGGAGAATCTGGTCTATGAGGTATGTTCAGTGGAGAATCTGGTCTATGAAGTATGTTCAGTGGAGAATCTGGTCTATGAGGTATGTTCAGTGGAGAATCTGTACTATGAGGTATGAAACATTTACCTTTGATTCCGTTGGGAAATATCCTTGGCCAGGAGATGGAGAAACGATAGTGGTTAAACTTCATGTCCTTCATCAAGGTGATGTCGTCCTAGAAGATATTGACGATGTCATGTCAAGGGTGTCAATTGAGACGGAGCCATATGGTTCAAATCTCAAATGGCTCCCTATTCACTTTGCAGTGCACTACTTCTGACTACATGGGGATAATGTGTCTACTGTCTATTCAGTCTATGCACCTTGAATTTGTAGTATCCTTCGCAGGAGTGGTCTGCGGTGTCGTTGAGGAAGATCTTTCCCTTCTTGTGGGCGAACACGTCCCAGATGCTCATCCCCTTGCCATCCTTGTCCCAGGCTCCTTCTGTCTGGTACGCAGAGCCCCCAGCCCCCCAGGAAAACCCTTCAGAGAGATATAGAGGTTAGCAAGAACTCTTCATTCTTGGGAGAAAATACGTTACAATTTTTTTTTCTCTCTCTCTCTCTCTCTCTCTCTCTCATTTCTATAATAGCTATAAAATCTTGATTTCTGTGATAAAATGTAGGCCTCTCTCTCTCTCTCTCTCTCTGTCTCCCTCTCTCTCTGTCTCTCTCTGTCTCTCTCTCTATCTGTGTCTCTCTCTCTCTCTCTCATTTCTATAATAGCTATAAAATCTTGATTTCTGTGATAAAATGTAGGCCTCTCTCTCTCTCGCGCTCTCTCTCTCTGTCTCCCTCTCTCTCTGTCTCTCTCTCTCTCTCTATCTGTGTCTCTCTCTCTCTCTCTCTCATTTCTATAATAGCTATAAAATCTTGATTTCTGTGATAAAATGTAGGCCTCTCTCTCTTGCGCTCTCTCTCTCTTTCTCATCTTAATTTCTGCCATTCAATTTATATTTTTATCAGTTTGTTTATCTATTTTTCTGCAGACATATATATATATTTATAACTATGTTTAGCTGTTAGTAATAGACCTTTTAAACATGATTCAGTTTCTCCCTGTACGGTAGCCTACCAGTTGGGAAAGTGCCATAGTAGAATGAGCCCCGTTCATTCTTGGTCCAGTCGAAGTCTTCGCTGGTTGACACACACAGAACCAGCACCAGCACATAGTGCAGCTTCAGCATCCGCTGTAGTGACATGGTGTCGATCAGGTGTCTGGCTCACTGTCTCCGGTCACACCTGCACATAGAAGGAAGAATCACGTAGCATTTTAGAAACGCTTAAGAGTTACTATGGACACTCGTAGTCAGTGTCATAAACACTGTACTTTCATAGAACGTGTTACGTCTTATTCTTTAACTTTAATGCCACTGAGGTTAAACTGATCTCAGATCATACATAAACACGCATCTCAGGGATAAAATGACTTCTGTGTAATTAACACCATTGTCTTAATATGATGCAGAGCTCAAACTGCACGTACCGCTCTGAGTTGATACAAACAATATGCTAATATATTTTCATATAATACTGATAGAAATGACACAAATAAAACCCTTTCAGCTCTATTATCAAATGAAGACAACAGAGACTTACACAGAGGTGCTAGATATCCAACGCCTGTGGATTAAAGCATCCTAATGAACTCACACTGGAAAACATCTCTACAGAACGAATTAAACATTAGTCCAATGGAAACGCCGACACCATATCATTCTCAGGCCCAAACTAAGATTAAAGGAATGATCTCGTCTCATTTCAACCAGCCGTTAGATACACTGACGCAAAACGTAATTAAAGACAGGAAGTACGTCAGCTTGTCTAACACAGTCAGTATCAGCGACATGTCCAACTGATCCCGTCCAACAGAGGCACCTAGGTCTAGTAACTGATCATCAAAATCCTTCTAATTTAGAAAAGGGAGTGGAAATGTTTAAGAATATAGACCCCAAAAAATGCCCCCTGCCACAGCCTACCTACAGTGTATCTATCTAGCTATCTCTGTCCCTGTTTCTCTGTCTGTTCCTGCTGTCTTTCCTCACCAGTCCTCTAGCTCTCCCCAGAACCACATATAGCTACATGCCTACCTGTTTAAAGGTCCTGCGTTTGTCCCCGTTGGAAACAACTCCAAAATGCAAGAAAGGTCCCCAAGTTTCTGGACCTAACTCATTCTCACAAATCCTCAGGGGTAAGAGGTTACAGCACCCCATGTCACAGAGGCGCGCCGCGAAACGTCCAGTAAGTTTTACCTCTATTCAGGGGCCCCATTGGTCGAGCTGACCGGACCCAAAGACCCCCCCCCCCCCCCCCCATTCAAAGTCAATGGGGTGTGAGCGTAATTTGCTGGGGCAAACAGATCTTTGGAAATGGCAATTTTTTTTACACTGTAAGCAAAGTGAATGTCAGACAGTGTGATCTATACACATGCAGGTCAGCCTCAGAGAGTTTTACTATCGGCTCCTGTCAATGGGACTATGTCTACAATTAGATTCATTGAATATCCGGATTTGATTTCTACACTCTTAGAAAAAAAGGTTCTATCTAGAACCCAAAAGGGTTCTTTGGCTGTCCCCATAGGAGAACCCTTTGAAGAACCCTTTTTGGCTCCAGGGAGAACCCTTTTGAGTTCCATGTAAAAACCCTTTAAACATGGAACCTAAAAGAGTTCTACTTGGAACCAAAAGGGTTCTACCTGGAACCAAAAAGGGTTCTACCTGGAACCAAAAAGGGTTCTCCTTTGGGGACAGCTGAAGAACCCTTTTGGAACCATTTTTTCTAAGAGTGTATATAGGAATGTTAGATGTAACTTATGTTAAATTTAACTCTGAAATATGATGGTAAAATATGCTTTTCATATGGATTACATTATAAAAGACAGACAAATCCTTTTTAAACCTGGTTACACCGAATGAATTTAATTGATTGAAGTGTAGTATAAATATTAATGACTGTGAAAACTTTGAGCTAAATCATTCATACTTCATAGAAGGTTTCCCATTCACATTCAGAACTAAATCACAATTGAACCATGAAAGGACAATGACTATCTGTGTGTCTTTAACAACAGAAATTGTCATTTTATTATCTTCTATAAATGTTATCTCTCAACAGGTGTATTCAGTACTGTCACCACAGTATGTAGCCTATCACATCCTAGCAGGTTGAGAGGAATGTCCTGTTCTACAGTAGCCTATCACATCCTAGCAGGTTGAGAGGAATGTCCTGTTCTACAGTAGTCTATCACATCCTAGTCAGTTGAGAGGAATGTCCTGTTCTACAGTAGCCTATCACATCCTAGCCAGTTGAGAGAGGAATGTCCTGTTCTACAGTAGCCTATCACATCCTAGCCAGTTGAGAGAGGAATGTCCTGTTCTACAGTAGCCTATCACATCCTAGCAGGTTGAGAGGAATGTCCTGTTCTACAGTAGCCTATCACATCCTAGTCAGTTGAGAGGAATGTCCTGTTCTACAGTAGCCTATCACATCCTAGCCAGTTGAGAGGAATGTCCTGTTCTACAGTAGCCTATCACATCCTAGCCAGTTGAGAGAGGAATGTCCTGTTCTACAGTAGCCTATCACATCCTAGCCAGTTGAGAGAGGAATGTCCTGTTCTACAGTAGCCTATCACATCCTAGCAGGTTGAGAGGAATGTCCTGTTCTACAGTAGCCTATCACATCCTAGTCAGTTGAGAGAGGAATGTCCTGTTCTACAGTAGCCTATCACATCCTAGCCAGTTGAGAGAGGAATGTCCTGTTCTACAGTAGCCTATCACATCCTAGCAGGTTGAGGGGAATGTCCTGTTCTACAGTAGCCTATCACATCCTAGCAGGTTGAGAGGAATGTCCTGTTCTACAGTAGCCTATCACATCCTAGCCATTTGAGAGGAATGTCCTGTTCTACAGTAGCCTATCACATCCTAGCAGGTTGAGAGGAATGTCCTGTTCTACAGTAGCCTATCACATCCTAGCAGGTTGAGAGGAATGTCCTGTTCTACAGTAGCCTATCACATCCTAGCAGGTTGAGAGGAATGTCCTGTTCTACAGTAGCCTATCACATCCTAGTCAGTTGAGAGGAATGTCCTGTTCTACAGTAGCCTATCACATCCTAGCAGGTTGAGAGAGGAATGTCTTATTCTACAGTAGCCTATCACATCCTAGTCAGTTGAGAGGAATGTCCTGTTCTACAGTAGCCTATCACATCCTAGCAGGTTGAGAGGAATGTCCTGTTCTACAGTAGCCTATCACATCCTAGCAGGTTGAGAGGAATGTCCTGTTCTACAGTAGCCTATCACATTCTAGCAGGTTGAGGGGAATGTCCTGTTCTACAGTAGCCTATCACATCCTAGCAGGTTGAGAGGAATGTCCTGTTCTACAGTAGCCTATCACATTCTAGCAGGTTGAGGGGAATGTCCTGTTCTACAGTAGCCTATCACATCCTAGCCAGTTGAGAGAGGAATGTCCTGTTCTACAGTAGCCTATCACATCCTAGCCAGTTGAGAGAGGAATGTTCTGTTCTACAGTAGCCTATCACATCCTTGCAAGTTGAGAGAGGAATGTCCTGTTCTACAGTAGCCTATCACATCCTAGCCAGTTGAGAGGAATGTCCTGTTCTACAGTAGCCTATCACATCCTAGCAGGTTGAGAGGAATGTCCTGTTCTACAGTAGTCTATCACATCCTAGTCAGTTGAGAGGAATGTCCTGTTCTACAGTAGCCTATCACATCCTAGCCAGTTGAGAGAGGAATGTCCTGTTCTACAGTAGCCTATCACATCCTAGCCAGTTGAGAGAGGAATGTCCTGTTCTACAGTAGCCTATCACATCCTAGCAGGTTGAGAGGAATGTCCTGTTCTACAGTAGCCTATCACATCCTAGTCAGTTGAGAGGAATGTCCTGTTCTACAGTAGCCTATCACATCCTAGCCAGTTGAGAGGAATGTCCTGTTCTACAGTAGCCTATCACATCCTAGCCAGTTGAGAGAGGAATGTCCTGTTCTACAGTAGCCTATCACATCCTAGCCAGTTGAGAGAGGAATGTCCTGTTCTACAGTAGCCTATCACATCCTAGCAGGTTGAGAGGAATGTCCTGTTCTACAGTAGCCTATCACATCCTAGTCAGTTGAGAGAGGAATGTCCTGTTCTACAGTAGCCTATCACATCCTAGCCAGTTGAGAGAGGAATGTCCTGTTCTACAGTAGCCTATCACATCCTAGCAGGTTGAGGGGAATGTCCTGTTCTACAGTAGCCTATCACATCCTAGCAGGTTGAGAGGAATGTCCTGTTCTACAGTAGCCTATCACATCCTAGCCATTTGAGAGGAATGTCCTGTTCTACAGTAGCCTATCACATCCTAGCAGGTTGAGAGGAATGTCCTGTTCTACAGTAGCCTATCACATCCTAGCAGGTTGAGAGGAATGTCCTGTTCTACAGTAGCCTATCACATCCTAGCAGGTTGAGAGGAATGTCCTGTTCTACAGTAGCCTATCACATCCTAGTCAGTTGAGAGGAATGTCCTGTTCTACAGTAGCCTATCACATCCTAGCAGGTTGAGAGAGGAATGTCTTATTCTACAGTAGCCTATCACATCCTAGTCAGTTGAGAGGAATGTCCTGTTCTACAGTAGCCTATCACATCCTAGCAGGTTGAGAGGAATGTCCTGTTCTACAGTAGCCTATCACATCCTAGCAGGTTGAGAGGAATGTCCTGTTCTACAGTAGCCTATCACATTCTAGCAGGTTGAGGGGAATGTCCTGTTCTACAGTAGCCTATCACATCCTAGCAGGTTGAGAGGAATGTCCTGTTCTACAGTAGCCTATCACATTCTAGCAGGTTGAGGGGAATGTCCTGTTCTACAGTAGCCTATCACATCCTAGCCAGTTGAGAGAGGAATGTCCTGTTCTACAGTAGCCTATCACATCCTAGCCAGTTGAGAGAGGAATGTTCTGTTCTACAGTAGCCTATCACATCCTTGCAAGTTGAGAGAGGAATGTCCTGTTCTACAGTAGCCTATCACATCCTAGCCAGTTGAGAGGAATGTCCTGTTCTACAGTAGCCTATCACATCCTAGCCAGTTGAGAGAGGAATGTCCTGTTCTACAGTAGCCTATCACATCCTAGCAGGTTGAGAGGAATGTCCTGTTCTACAGTAGCCTATCACATCCTAGCAGGTTGAGAGAGGAATGTCCTGTTCTACAGTAGCCTATCACATCCTAGCAGGTTGAGAGGAATGTCCTGTTCTACAGTAGCCTATCACATCCTAGCCAGTTGAGAGAGGAATGTCCTGTTCTACAGTAGCCTATCACATCCTAGCAGGTTGAGAGGAATGTCCTGTTCTACAGTAGCCTATCACATCCTAGTCAGTTGAGAGGAATGTCCTGTTCTACAGTAGCCTATCACATCCTAGCCAGTTGAGAGGAATGTCCTGTTCTACAGTAGCCTATCACATCCTAGCCAGTTGAGAGAGGAATGTCCTGTTCTACAGTAGCCTATCACATCCTAGCCAGTTGAGAGAGGAATGTCCTGTTCTACAGTAGCCTATCACATCCTAGCAGGTTGAGAGGAATGTCCTGTTCTACAGTAGCCTATCACATCCTAGCAGGTTGAGAGAGGAATGTCCTGTTCTACAGTAGCCTATCACATCCTAGCAGGTTGAGAGGAATGTCCTGTTCTACAGTAGCCTATCACATCCTAGCAGGTTGAGAGGAATGTCCTGTTCTACAGTAGCCTATCACATCCTAGCCAGTTGAGAGAGGAATGTCCTGTTCTACAGTAGCCTATCACATCCTAGCAGGTTGAGAGGAATGTCCTCTTCTACAGTAGCCTATCACATCCTAGTCAGTTGAGAGGAATGTCCTGTTCTACAGTAGCCTATCACATCCTAGCCAGTTGAGAGGAATGTCCTGTTCTACAGTAGCCTATCACATCCTAGCCAGTTGAGAGAGGAATGTCCTGTTCTACAGTAGCCTATCACATCCTAGCCAGTTGAGAGAGGAATGTCCTGTTCTACAGTAGCCTATCACATCCTAGCAGGTTGAGAGGAATGTCCTGTTCTACAGTAGCCTATCACATCCTAGCAGGTTGAGAGAGGAATGTCCTGTTCTACAGTAGCCTATCACATCCTAGCAGGTTGAGAGGAATGTCCTGTTCTACAGTAGCCTATCACATCCTAGCAGGTTGAGAGGAATGTCCTGTTCTACAGTAGCCTATCACATCCTAGCCAGTTGAGAGAGGAATGTCCTGTTCTACAGTAGCCTATCACATCCTAGCAGGTTGAGAGGAATGTCCTCTTCTACAGTAGCCTATCACATCCTAGTCAGTTGAGAGGAATGTCCTGTTCTACAGTAGCCTATCACATCCTAGCCAGTTGAGAGGAATGTCCTGTTCTACAGTAGCCTATCACATCCTAGCCAGTTGAGAGAGGAATGTCCTGTTCTACAGTAGCCTATCACATCCTAGCCAGTTGAGAGAGGAATGTCCTGTTCTACAGTAGCCTATCACATCCTAGCAGGTTGAGAGGAATGTCCTGTTCTACAGTAGCCTATCACATCCTAGTCAGTTGAGAGAGGAATGTCCTGTTCTACAGTAGCCTATCACATCCTAGCCAGTTGAGAGAGGAATGTCCTGTTCTACAGTAGCCTATCACATCCTAGCAGGTTGAGGGGAATGTCCTGTTCTACAGTAGCCTATCACATCCTAGCAGGTTGAGAGGAATGTCCTGTTCTACAGTAGCCTATCACATCCTAGCCATTTGAGAGGAATGTCCTGTTCTACAGTAGCCTATCACATCCTAGCAGGTTGAGAGGAATGTCCTGTTCTACAGTAGCCTATCACATCCTAGCAGGTTGAGAGGAATGTCCTGTTCTACAGTAGCCTATCACATCCTAGCAGGTTGAGAGGAATGTCCTGTTCTACAGTAGCCTATCACATCCTAGTCAGTTGAGAGGAATGTCCTGTTCTACAGTAGCCTATCACATCCTAGCAGGTTGAGAGAGGAATGTCTTATTCTACAGTAGCCTATCACATCCTAGTCAGTTGAGAGGAATGTCCTGTTCTACAGTAGCCTATCACATCCTAGCAGGTTGAGAGGAATGTCCTGTTCTACAGTAGCCTATCACATCCTAGCAGGTTGAGAGGAATGTCCTGTTCTACAGTAGCCTATCACATTCTAGCAGGTTGAGGGGAATGTCCTGTTCTACAGTAGCCTATCACATCCTAGCAGGTTGAGAGGAATGTCCTGTTCTACAGTAGCCTATCACATTCTAGCAGGTTGAGGGGAATGTCCTGTTCTACAGTAGCCTATCACATCCTAGCCAGTTGAGAGAGGAATGTCCTGTTCTACAGTAGCCTATCACATCCTAGCCAGTTGAGAGAGGAATGTTCTGTTCTACAGTAGCCTATCACATCCTTGCAAGTTGAGAGAGGAATGTCCTGTTCTACAGTAGCCTATCACATCCTAGCCAGTTGAGAGGAATGTCCTGTTCTACAGTAGCCTATCACATCCTAGCCAGTTGAGAGAGGAATGTCCTGTTCTACAGTAGCCTATCACATCCTAGCAGGTTGAGAGGAATGTCCTGTTCTACAGTAGCCTATCACATCCTAGCAGGTTGAGAGAGGAATGTCCTGTTCTACAGTAGCCTATCACATCCTAGCAGGTTGAGAGGAATGTCCTGTTCTACAGTAGCCTATCACATCCTAGCCAGTTGAGAGAGGAATGTCCTGTTCTACAGTAGCCTATCACATCCTAGCAGGTTGAGAGGAATGTCCTGTTCTACAGTAGCCTATCACATCCTAGTCAGTTGAGAGGAATGTCCTGTTCTACAGTAGCCTATCACATCCTAGCCAGTTGAGAGGAATGTCCTGTTCTACAGTAGCCTATCACATCCTAGCCAGTTGAGAGAGGAATGTCCTGTTCTACAGTAGCCTATCACATCCTAGCCAGTTGAGAGAGGAATGTCCTGTTCTACAGTAGCCTATCACATCCTAGCAGGTTGAGAGGAATGTCCTGTTCTACAGTAGCCTATCACATCCTAGCAGGTTGAGAGAGGAATGTCCTGTTCTACAGTAGCCTATCACATCCTAGCAGGTTGAGAGGAATGTCCTGTTCTACAGTAGCCTATCACATCCTAGCAGGTTGAGAGGAATGTCCTGTTCTACAGTAGCCTATCACATCCTAGCCAGTTGAGAGAGGAATGTCCTGTTCTACAGTAGCCTATCACATCCTAGCAGGTTGAGAGGAATGTCCTGTTCTACAGTAGCCTATCACATCCTAGTCAGTTGAGAGGAATGTCCTGTTCTACAGTAGCCTATCACATCCTAGCCAGTTGAGAGGAATGTCCTGTTCTACAGTAGCCTATCACATCCTAGCCAGTTGAGAGAGGAATGTCCTGTTCTACAGTAGCCTATCACATCCTAGCCAGTTGAGAGAGGAATGTCCTGTTCTACAGTAGCCTATCACATCCTAGCAGGTTGAGAGGAATGTCCTGTTCTACAGTAGCCTATCACATCCTAGTCAGTTGAGAGAGGAATGTCCTGTTCTACAGTAGCCTATCACATCCTAGCCAGTTGAGAGAGGAATGTCCTGTTCTACAGTAGCCTATCACATCCTAGCAGGTTGAGGGGAATGTCCTGTTCTACAGTAGCCTATCACATCCTAGCAGGTTGAGAGGAATGTCCTGTTCTACAGTAGCCTATCACATCCTAGCCATTTGAGAGGAATGTCCTGTTCTACAGTAGCCTATCACATCCTAGCAGGTTGAGAGGAATGTCCTGTTCTACAGTAGCCTATCACATCCTAGCAGGTTGAGAGGAATGTCCTGTTCTACAGTAGCCTATCACATCCTAGCAGGTTGAGAGGAATGTCCTGTTCTACAGTAGCCTATCACATCCTAGCAGGTTGAGAGGAATGTCCTGTTCTACAGTAGCCTATCACATCCTAGTCAGTTGAGAGGAATGTCCTGTTCTACAGTAGCCTATCACATCCTAGCAGGTTGAGAGAGGAATGTCTTATTCTACAGTAGCCTATCACATCCTAGCCAGTTGAGAGAGGAATGTCCTGTTCTACAGTAGCCTATCACATCCTAGCAGGTTGAGAGGAGTGTCCTGTTCTACAGTAGCCTATCACATCCTAGCAGGTTGAGAGAGGAATGTCCTGTTCTACAGTAGCCTATCACATCCTAGCAGGTTGAGAGGAATGTCCTGTTCTACAGTAGCCTATCACATCCTAGCCAGTTGAGAGAGGAATGTCCTGTTCTACAGTAGCCTATCACATCCTAGCAGGTTGAGAGGAATGTCCTGTTCTACAGTAGCCTATCACATCCTAGTCAGTTGAGAGGAATGTCCTGTTCTACAGTAGCCTATCACATCCTAGCCAGTTGAGAGGAATGTCCTGTTCTACAGTAGCCTATCACATCCTAGCCAGTTGAGAGAGGAATGTCCTGTTCTACAGTAGCCACTCACATCCTAGCAGGTTGAGAGGAATGTCCTGTTCTACAGTAGCCTATCACATCCTAGCAGGTTGAGGGGAATGTCCTGTTCTACAGTAGCCTATCACATCCTAGCAGGTTGAGGGGAATGTCCTGTTCTACAGTAGCCTATCACATCCTAGCCAGTTGAGAGAGGAATGTCCTGTTCTACAGTAGCCTATCACATCCTAGCAGGTTGAGAGGAATGTCCTGTTCTACAGTAGCCTATCACATCCTAGTCAGTTGAGAGAGGAATGTCCTGTTCTACAGTAGCCTATCACATCCTAGCCAGTTGAGAGAGGAATGTCCTGTTCTACAGTAGCCTATCACATCCTAGCAGGTTGAGGGGAATGTCCTGTTCTACAGTAGCCTATCACATCCTAGCAGGTTGAGAGGAATGTCCTGTTCTACAGTAGCCTATCACATCCTAGCCAGTTGAGAGGAATGTCCTGTTCTACAGTAGCCTATCACATCCTAGTCAGTTGAGAGGAATGTCCTGTTATACAGTAGCCTATCACATCCTAGCGAGTTGAGAGAGGAATGTCCTGTTCTACAGTAGCCTATCACATCCTAGCCAGTTGAGAGAGGAATGTCCTGTTCTACAGTAGCCTATCACATCCTAGCAGGTTGAGAGGAATGTCCTGTTCTACAGTAGCCTATCACATCCTAGCAGGTTGAGAGGAATGTCCTGTTCTACAGTAGCCTATCACATCCTAGCAGGTTGAGAGGAATGTCCTGTTCTACAGTAGCCTATCACATCCTAGTCAGTTGAGAGGAATGTCCTGTTCTACAGTAGCCTATCACATCCTAGCAGGTTGAGAGAGGAATGTCTTATTCTACAGTAGCCTATCACATCCTAGTCAGTTGAGAGGAATGTCCTGTTCTACAGTAGCCTATCACATCCTAGCAGGTTGAGAGGAATGTCCTGTTCTACAGTAGCCTATCACATCCTAGCAGGTTGAGAGGAATGTCCTGTTCTACAGTAGCCTATCACATTCTAGCAGGTTGAGGGGAATGTCCTGTTCTACAGTAGCCTATCACATCCTAACAGGTTGAGAGAGGAATGTCCTGTTCTACAGTAGCCTATCACATCCTAGCCAGTTGAGAGAGGAATGTTCTGTTCTACAGTAGCCTATCACATCCTTGCAGGTTGAGAGGAATGTCCTGTTCTACAGTAGCCTATCACATCCTAGCCAGTTGAGAGGAATGTCCTGTTCTACAGTAGCCTATCACATCCTAGCCAGTTGAGAGGAATGTCCTGTTCTACAGTAGCCTATCACATCCTAGCCAGTTGAGAGAGGAATGTCCTGTTCTACAGTAGCCTATCACATCCTAGCAGGTTGAGAGGAATGTCCTGTTCTACAGTAGCCTATCACATCCTAGCAGGTTGAGAGGAATGTCCTGTTCTACAGTAGCCTATCACATCCTAGTCAGTTGAGAGGAATGTCCTGTTCTACAGTAGCCTATCACATCCTAGCAGGTTGAGAGGAATGTCCTGTTCTACAGTAGCCTATCACATCCTAGCAGGTTGAGAGGAATGTCCTGTTCTACAGTAGCCTATCACATTCTAGCAGGTTGAGGGGAATGTCCTGTTCTACAGTAGCCTATCACATCCTAGCAGGTTGAGAGAGGAATGTCCTGTTCTACAGTAGCCTATCACATCCTAGCAGGTTGAGAGGAATGTCCTGTCCTACAGTAGCCCATCACATCCTAGCAGGTTGAGAGGAATGTCCTGTTCTACAGTAGCCTATCATATCCTAGCCAGTTGAGAGGAATGTCCTGTTCTACAGTAGCCTATCACATCCTAGCCAGTTGAGAGGAATGTCCTGTTCTACAGTAGCCTATCACATCCTAGCCAGTTGAGAGAGGAATGTCCTGTTCTACAGTAGCCTATCACATCCTAGCAGGTTGAGAGGAATGTCCTGTTCTACAGTAGCCTATCACATCCTAGCAGGTTGAGAGGAATGTCCTGTTCTACAGTAGCCTATCACATCCTAGCCAGTTGAGAGAGGAATGTCCTGTTCTACAGTAGCCTATCACATCCTAGCCAGTTGAGAGGAATGTCCTGTTCTACAGTAGCCTATCACATCCTAGCAGGTTGAGAGGAATGTCCTGTTCTACAGTAGCCTATCACATCCTAGCAGGTTGAGAGGAATGTCCTGTTCTACAGTAGCCTATCACATCCTAGCCAGTTGAGAGGAATGTCCTGTTCTACAGTAGCCTATCACATCCTAGCCAGTTGAGAGAGGAATGTCCTGTTCTACAGTAGCCTATCACATCCTAGCCAGTTGAGAGAGGAATGTTCTGTTCTACAGTAGCCTATCACATCCTTGCAGGTTGAGAGGAATGTCCTGTTCTACAGTAGCCTATCACATCCTAGCAGGTTGAGAGGAATGTCCTGTTCTACAGTAGCCTATCACATCCTAGCAGGTTGAGAGGAATGTCCTGTTCTACAGTAGCCTATCACATCCTAGCCAGTTGAGAGGAATGTCCTGTTCTACAGTAGCCTATCACATCCTAGCCAGTTGAGAGGAATGTCCTGTTCTACAGTAGCCTATCACATCCTAGCCAGTTGAGAGGAATGTCCTGTTCTACAGTAGCCTATCACATCCTAGCAAGTTGAGAGAGGAATGTCTTGTTCTACAGTAGCCTATCACATCCTAGCAAGTTGAGAGAGGAATGTCCTGTTCTACAGTAGCCTATCACATCCTAGCCAGTAGAGAGAGGAATGTCATGTTCTACAGTAGCCTATCACATCCTAGCCAGTTGAGAGAGGAATGTCCTGTTCTACAGTAGCCTATCACATCCTAGCCAGTTGAGAGAGGAATGTCCTGTTCTACAGTAGCCTATCACATCCTAGCCAGTTGAGAGGATTGTCCTGTTCTACAGTAGCCTATCACATCCTAGCAGGTTGAGAGGAATGTCCTGTTCTACAGTAGCCTATCACATCCTAGCCAGTTGAGAGAGGAATGTCCTGTTCTACAGTAGCCTATCACATCCTAGCAAGTTGAGAGAGGAATGTCCTGTTCTACAGTAGCCTATCACATCCTAGCAGGTTGAGAGGAATGTCCTGTTCTACAGTAGCCTATCACATCCTAGCCAGTTGAGAGGAATGTCCTGTTCTACAGTAGCCTATCACATCCTAGCCAGTTGAGAGGAATGTCCTGTTCTACAGTAGCCTATCACATCCTAGCAAGTTGAGAGAGTAATGTCTTGTTCTACAGTAGCCTATCACATCCTAGCAAGTTGAGAAAGGAATGTCCTGTTCTACAGTAGCCTATCACATCCTAGCAGGTTGAGAGGAATGTCCTGTTCTACAGTAGCCTATCACATCCTCGTCAGTTGAGAGGAATGTCCTGTTCTACAGTAGCCTATCACATCCTAGCAGGTTGAGAGGAATGTCCTGTTCTACAGTAGCCTATCACATCCTAGCCAGTAGAGAGAGGAATGTCATGTTCTACAGTAGCCTATCACATCCTAGCCAGTTGAGAGGTCAGAATCATAACAGATATCCTCTTGTATGCCAACGGCGTCAACAGAAGGAGACGTGACTCTGATGTAATGTATTTCTATGTATATGATGGGGGGGGTTTGAGTTATTTACCCAGTCAGGAAGCGTTGATCTGAATAACCATAGACGTCCATGACAGAAGCCTCCATTCTGCATAGTAGCAGCCAGATACACTGTTCCATTCAGCTCTGCAGTGCTTTACAGCCTGTCCTGCACCCAGCCATCCAGACTGAATACAGTTATTATCATGGAGGGGAGGCATATTGTTCGAAAAACGCTGAATTGTTAGGAGGTAAAACTGTTGGCACTGCACTCCCTGTTCTGTTAGTACATACGCAGCGTCAAAGAGGGTGAGTGGTGTGCGTGCGTGTGTGTGTGTGCATGTGTGTGTGTGTGTGTGTGTGTGTGTGTGTGTTTACAATAATGCAGCATGTGTGTGTGACCTGTGAGCTGTGTTTAGCATATGAATGTGTCCAGGGTCTGTGACCCTTCTAGTAGCTCCTGTCAGCTGTGACCTGGACAGCGCTGTATTTAAAGGTCTTTCTCCTGGCCTCTTGGAGCTGACATGAACATCTTCACTAAAGTCTACGGACTAGTCCAACAAACCAGGTATGTTCAGAGTGCTGTGATCAGGGCCAGGTGTGCTGCCCGTCCCGTTTAGGTGAGGTGTTAGATAGGGGAAGAGTGGTGGTGAGAGGGGGGGGTATTCTACAGCAGTGATTCTGTGATTCCCTGACCCCCCCTCTGCACCCCACCCCCCCCCCCACCCACCCAACAGGCCCGTCTGTGTGTCCGTCCGTATGTCTGTATGTCTGTAACTGATCTTTTGACTAATCAGATCAGCTCTTTGACCAATAATCGGGCTAAAGATCAGAATTGTGCTGCCTGTGTAAACACAGCCATAGTTCCTCTCTGTCCTCTAGTTTGTGTTGCACACCTTCTCTCTGACTCTGTTACACGTGACCATACAAATAGATACAGAGAATCCTGTAGGATTATAGGATCACTATCAGAGTTGGGGTCAATTCCATTTAAATTCCAGACAATTCATGAAAATTGGAATTGGAATTAGGTTTACTTTCTGAACTGACTGGAATTGAAATTAAATGGACTCCAACCCTTATCTCTATGCACATGACACCAAAAGTCACCCAAATCATATAAATTTGAATGATGGCTAGCCTGATTCCTGTTAAATCATCTCATTTTGAATGATGGCTAGCCTGATTCCTGTTAAATCATCTCATTTTGAATGATGGCTAGCCGGATTCCTGTTAAATCATCTCATTTTGAATGATGGCTAGCCGGATTCCTGTTAAATCATCTCATTTTGAATGATGGCTAGCCGGATTCCTGTTAAATCATCTCATTTTGAATGATGGCTAGCCTGTGATGGCTAGCCTGTGATGGCTAGCCTGATTCCTGTTTATAGGGAAAGGATTGAAACACAATTGTAGTTTGTCATAATGGCCTGATTTTAATGGCACCCTATTCCCTATGTAGTGCCCCATACAGCCCATATAGGTCTGGTCAAAAGTAGTGCGCTACATAGGGAATAGGGTGCCATTTGGTACTCGCAGTAAATTACATTAGACATTATTACTGAACAAAAAGTACAAAGTTCACAGATAACCATTCCGTCTTTAAAGTATAACCACAGGCTCTATAGATATGAAATAAATGTATTGTCACAGTTACATGCTGTCCCTTATCTGAATTTGGCAGCAAGATTATTGATGTGTGTGTGTGTGTGTGCGTGCGTGCGTGCGTGCGTGCGTGCGTGCGTACGTACGTACGTGTGTGTGTATGCGTGTGTGTTTACAATAATGCAGCGTGTGTGTGTGATCTATGTTTAGCATATGAATGTGTCCAGGGTCTGTGACCCTTCTAGTAGCTCCTGTCAGCTGTGTACATCTGAGTGAGATAGCTGGCAAAGGTGCTGTGGACAAAGGTCATGTCTGAAGTTCATGTGTTTAATTAGAGATCCCTCCATCCTATCTCCGCAGCAAGCTGGGGTCTGTGCTCCAACGTGCCTTCTACGGGTCCAGTGGGAGGGTAGGTACAAACACGTGATGCCCTCGTCCGACACACAAGATAACGTAGCTGACTTTTTAAATCAGAGCAAAACCGTTTACATATTTCAATAAGTTAGATATTTCATAGAGATGTACCATGTACCACGTCAGTAAGTTAGTTATTTCATAGAGATGTACCATGTCAATAAGTTAGTTATTTCATAGAGATGTACCATGTACCATGTCAATAAGTTAGTTATTTCATAGAGATGTACCATGTCAATAAGTTAGTTATTTCATAGAGATGTACCACGTCAGTAAGTTAGTTATTTCATAGAGATGTACCATGTACCACGTCAATAAGTTAGTTATTTCATAGAGATGTACCATGTCAATAAGTTAGTTATTTCATAGAGATGTACCACGTCAGTAAGTTAGTTATTTCATAGAGATGTACCATGTACCACGTCAATAAGTTAGTTATTTCATAGAGATGTACCATGTACCAAATCAATAAGTTAGTTATTTCATAGAGATGTACCATGTCAATAAGTTAGTTATTTCATAGAGATGTACCATGTCAATAAGTTAGTTATTTCATAGAGATGTACCATGTACCACATCAATAAGTTAGTTATTTCATAGAGATGTACCATGTCAATAAGTTAGTTATTTCATATAGATGTACCATGTACCACGTCAATAAGTTAGTTATTTCATAGAGATGTACCATGTACCACGTCAGTAAGTTAGTTATTTCATAGAGATGTACCATGTACCACGTCAATAAGTTAGTTATTTCATAGAGATGTACCACGTCAATAAGTTAGTTATTTCATAGAGATGTACCATGTACCATGTCAATAAGTTAGTTATTTCATAGAGATGTACCATGTACCACGTCAATAAGTTAGATATTTCATAGAGAAAGCCCATGTACCACGTCAATAAGTTAGTTATTTCATAGAGATGTACCATGTACCATGTCAATAAGTTAGTTATTTCATAGAGATGTACCATGTACCACGTCAATAATTTAGATATTTCATAGAGAAAGCCCATGTACCACGTCAATAAGTTAGTTATTTCATAGAGATGTACCATGTCAGTAAGTTAGTTATTTCATAGAGATGTACCATGTACCACGTCAATAAGTTAGTTATTTCATAGAGATGTACCATGTCAATAAGTTAGTTATTTCATAGAGATGTACCACGTCAGTAAGTTAGTTATTTCATAGAGATGTACCATGTACCACGTCAATAAGTTAGTTATTTCATAGAGATGTACCACGTCAGTAAGTTAGTTATTTCATAGAGATGTACCACATCAATAAGTTAGTTATTTCATAGAGATGTACCATGTACCACGTCAGTAAGTTAGTTATTTCATAGAGATGTACCATGTACCACGTCAATAAATTAGTTATTTCATAGAGATGTACCACGTCAATAAGTTAGTTATTTCATAGAGATGTACCATGTCAATAAGTTAGTTATTTCATAGAGATGTACCATGTCAGTAAGTTAGTTATTTCATAGAGATGTACCACATCAATAAGTTAGTTATTTCATAGAGATGTACCATGTACCACGTCAGTAAGTTAGTTATTTCATAGAGATGTACCATGTACCATGTCAATAAGTTAATTATTTCATAGATATGTACCATGTACCATGTCAATAAGTTAGTTATTTCATAGAGATGTACCACGTCAGTAAGTTAGTTATTTCATAGAGATGTACCACATCAATAAGTTAGTTATTTCATAGAGATGTACCATGTCAATAAGTTAGTTATTTCATAGAGATGTACCACGTCAATAAGTTAGTTATTTCATAGAGATGTACCATGTACCACATCAATAAGTTAGTTATTTCATAGAGATGTACCACGTCAGTAAGTTAGTTATTTCATAGAGATGTACCATGTCAATAAGTTAGTTATTTCATAGAGATGTACCATGTCAATAAGTTAGTTATTTCATAGAGATGTACCATGTCAATAAGTTAGTTATTTCATAGAGATGTACCATGTCAATAAGTTAGTTATTTCATAGAGATGTACCATGTACCACGTCAATAAGTTAGTTATTTCATAGAGATGTACCACGTCAATAAATTAGTTATTTCATAGAGATGTACCACGTCAATAAGTTAGTTATTTCATAGAGATGTACCATGTCAGTAAGTTAGTTATTTCATAGAGATGTACCACATCAATAAGTTAGTTATTTCATAGAGATGTACCATGTACCACGTCAATAAGTTAGAGAGAGCTGTTAATATTTACTTAGTGGTCGTTGTTGATGATGATGCTATTTTGTGTTGTTTTTGTGTTGTCAGGTGACCCTTTTCGAACAGCGTAATTTTGCCGGCAGACGTCTGGACCTGAGTGCCGACTGCCAGAAAATAAGCGACAAGAACTTCCCAGAGAGATGCAACTCTGTGCAGGTGGAGAATGGAGCGTAAGTGGGTTAGAGTTAGGGCTCTGTGGAGATGGAGCGTAAGGGCTCTGTGGAGATGGAGGGTTAGGGCTCTGTGGAGATGGAGGGTAAGTGGGTTAGGGTTAGGGCTCTGTGGAGATGGAGGGTAAGTGGGTTAGGGCTCTGTGGAGATGGAGGGTAAGTGGGTTAGGGCTCTGTGGAGATGGAGGGTAAGTGGGTTAGGGCTCTGTGGAGATGGAGGGTAAGTGGGTTAGGGCTAGGGCTCTGTGGAGATGGAGGGTAAGTGGGTTAGGGCTCTGTGGAGATGGAGGGTAAGTGGGTTAGGGCTCTGTGGAGATGGAGGGTAAGTGGGTTAGGGCTCTGTGGAGATGGAGGGTAAGTGGGTTAGGGCTCTGTGGAGATGGAGGGTAAGTGGGTTAGGGCTCTGTGGAGATGGAGGGTAAGTGGGTTAGGGCTCTGTGGAGATGGAGGGTAAGTGGGTTAGGGCTCTGTGGAGATGGAGGGTAAGTGGGTTAGGGCTCTGTGGAGATGGAGGGTAAGTGGGTTAGGGCTCTGTGGAGATGGAGGGTAAGTGGGTTAGGGTTAGGGCTCTGTGGAGATGGAGGGTAAGTGGGTTAGGGCTCTGTGGAGATGGAGGGTAAGTGGGTTAGGGCTCTGTGGAGATGGAGGGTAAGTGGGTTAGGGTTAGGGCTCTGTGGAGATGGAGGGTAAGTGGGTTAGGGCTCTGTGGAGATGGAGGGTAAGGGCTCTGTGGAGATGGAGCGTAAGGGCTCTGTGGAGATGGAGGGTAAGTGGGTTAGGGTTAGGGCTCTGTGGAGATGGAGGGTAAGTGGGTTAGGGTTAGGGCTCTGTGGAGATGGAGCGTTAGGGCTCTGTGGAGATGGAGGGTAAGTGGGTTAGGGTTAGGGCTCTGTGGAGATGGAGGGTAAGTGGGTTAGGGTTAGGGCTCTGTGGAGATGGAGGGTAAGTGGGTTAGGGCTCTGTTGAGATTGAGGGTTTGGGCTCTGTGGAGATGGAGGGTTAGTGGGTTAGGGCTCTGTGGAGATGGAGCGTTGGGGCTCTGTGGAGATGGAGGGTAAGTGGGTTAGGGTTAGGGCTCTGTGGAGATGGAGCGTTAGGGCTCTGTGGAGATGGAGGGTAAGTGGGTTAGGGTTAGGGCTCTGTGGAGATGGAGGGTTAGTGGGTTAGGGCTCTGTGGAGATGGAGGGTAAGGGCTCTGTGGAGATGGAGCGTAAGGGCTCTGTGGAGATGGAGGGTAAGTGGGTTAGGGCTCTGTAGAGATGGAGCGTAAGGGCTCTGTGGAGATGGAGGGTAAGTGGGTTAGGGCTCTGTGGAGATGGAGGGTAAGGGCTCTGTGGAGATGGAGGGTAAGTGGGTTAGGGCTCTGTGGAGATGGAGGGTAAGTGGGTTAGGGCTCTGTGGAGATGGAGCGTTGGGGCTCTGTGGAGATGGAGCGTAAGTGGGTTAGGGCTCTGTGGAGATGGAGCGTTGGGGCTCTGTGGAGATGGAGGGTAAGTGGGTTAGGGTTAGGGCTCTGTGGAGATGGAGGGTAAGTGGGTTAGGGTTAGGGCTCTGTGGAGATGGAGGGTAAGTGGGTTAGGGCTCTGTGGAGATGGAGGGTAAGTGGGTTAGGGTTAGGGCTCTGTGGAGATGGAGGGTAAGTGGGTTAGGGTTAGGGCTCTGTGGAGATGGAGGGTAAGTGGGTTAGGGTTAGGGCTCTGTGGAGATGGAGGGTAAGTGGGTTAGGGTTAGGGCTCTGTGGAGATGGAGCGTTGGGGCTCTGTGGAGATGGAGGGTAAGTGGGTTAGGGTTAGGGCTCTGTGGAGATGGAGGGTAAGTGGGTTAGGGCTCTGTGGAGATGGAGGGTAAGTGGGTTAGGGCTCTGTGGAGATGGAGGGTAAGTGGGTTAGGGTTAGGGCTCTGTGGAGATGGAGGGTAAGTGGGTTAGGGTTAGGGCTCTGTGGAGATGGAGCGTAAGGGCTCTGTGGAGATGGAGGGTAAGTGGGTTAGGGCTCTGTGGAGATGGAGCGTTGGGGCTCTGTGGAGATGGAGGGTAAGTGGGTTAGGGTTAGGGCTCTGTGGAGATGGAGCGTTGGGGCTCTGTGGAGATGGATCATAAGTGGAGTGGAGCCACCTAGTGACATTAATATGTCACTGCAAAATGACACGCGTTCTGTATAGAAAACTCTGGATTATATCACCTTAACAGAAATACATGTTCACTTCAAAAATACCAATATCGTTCAGAACAAAAGAGAATATAATCAAATAGAATATAGTTTATTCTTCTCCGAGCAGGAAATGATTTTCAGTATCATTGCAGTAATTCAGAACTGGCCAATCCTGTTCTTTCACAATTACATTCCTAATGTGTTTATCCCAAGACATATAGATGTATCGTGTCCCCAGCTTTCCCCTCCACCACACTGTTGTTCTCTGCAGTCACTGTTCCACTGTTCAGAGGTTGTGTCTGTGTGTGTGTGTGGTTCAGATGGGTGGGCTACGAGCAGGAGAACTTCAGAGGGCGTCAGTACCTGTGGGACATGGCAGAGAAGGGAGAGTACAACTGCTACGACAAGTGGTGTGCCCAGGTGGACCATGTCTCCTCGGTGCGCTCAGTCAAACAGGTGAGACGGAGAGGACCCACAGAGAGGCATACGAGCACACGCAGACACACACACACGCAGACACACACACACACACACACACACACACACACACACACACACACACACAGGGGAAATACTCTCAAACTAAAATGCCTAGCTGCTAGTTTCTGTTATTGGCCAACCTGGTACAATTATCCCCTGAAGACGACCCACACAGACTGGGACAAACACACACACACACACACTAACCCTCTATCATCTCTCCCAGGACTCGTCTCCTGCCCGAGCCCATCTGTTTGAGAGGGCTGGGTTCTCTGGTAAGAGGACAGAACTACAGGATGACATACCCAACATGATGACTCGCTACAGTCTCAACAGGGCTGCCTCTATCCGTGTCCTGGGAGGAGCGTAAGTAGTCCTCTATAATATACAGCCTCAACAGGGCTGCCTCTATCCTCCTAGACCTACCAGGTCCAGATACCCAGGTTAGAGGCAAATGGCACCCTATTCCCTATTTAGTGTACTACTTTTGACCAGGACCTGTAAATGCTATTTAGGACACAACCAAATATTGTACTTGAGTAGTGCTGCATTTGCCCTGGTGGGAGGAGCGTTGGGACACGTCCTCTACATAGGGGGTTGAGTAGTGCTGCATTTTCCCTGGTGGGAGGAGCGGTGGGACACGTCCTCTACATAGGGGGTTGAGTAGTGCTGCATTTGCCCTGGTGGGAGGAGCGGTGGGACACGTCCTCTACATAGGGGGTTGACCCCGAGGAGAGGTCAGCAAGGGTTCTCTTTGTTTCACCTAGTAACATTTTCAGTTGAAACATTGGAATGAACATTCCAGAATGTTATGGTGAAACTGTAAATATATATTTTTTAGCGGCAATATTTAAACCGCGTCTGACTTTTCTGTTCTTCCTCCACGTGTAGAAACCTCACATGACCACAGAACTATTTGTAGGGTCAGTTTAGACGCCAAACAGACGTGTTCGCCGCACGCTACCTTGTCTGACTGTTCGTCAGGGTTAGCTAACGTTCGATACTGATACAAAACAAATGGGATGTTTTAGCTAACGTTAGCTAACATTCGCAAACTATTTCCCTTGTTGAATGCACCTCAGGTCTGTAGTGAAGGCCCTTGCCTTTTGTTTCACTGATACCTCCCAGGTCCTAATATCCATACACATTATCCACTCATAAAAAGTTTTGCTTCTTTGAAAAACATCCTAGCTTATATCCAAAATTCCAAACAGAATGATTACAGCTCTTTAAACCTCCAAACAGAATGATTACAGCTCTTTAAACCTCTAAACAGAATGCTTACAGCTCTTTAAACCTCCAAACAGAATGATTACAGCTCTTTAAACCTCTGATTACAGCTCTTTAAACCTCTAAACAGAGTGATTACAGCTCTTTAAACCTCCAAACAGAATGATTACAGCTCTTTAAACCACTAAACGTATTTCCTAGGCTCTATGTGATGTTTCTAAATACACTGCTCAAAAAAATAAAGGCAACACTTAAACAACACAATGTAACTCCAAGTCAATCACACTTCTGTGAAATCAAACTGTCCACTTAGGAAGCAACACTGATTGACAATAAATTTCACATGCTGTTGGGCAAATGGAATAGACAAAAGGTGGAAATTATAGGCAATTAGCAAGACACCCCCAATAAAGGAGTGGTTCTGCAGGTGGTGATCACAGACCACTTCTCAGTTCCTATGCTTCCTGGCTTGGTGTTTTGGTCACTTTTGAATGCTGGCGGTGCTCTCACTCTAGTGGTAGCATGAGACGGAGTCTACAACCCACACAAGTGGCTCAGGTAGTGCAGCTCATCCAGGATGGCACATCAATGCTAGCTGTGGCAAGAAGGTTTGCTGTGTCTGTCAGCGTAGTGTTCAGAGCATGGAAGCGCTACCAGGAGACAGTCCAGTACATCAGGAGACGTGGAGGAGGCCGTAGGAGGGCAACAACCCAGCAGCAGGACCGCTACCTCCGCCTTTGTGCAAGGAGGAGCACTGCCAGAGCCCTGCAAAATGACCTCCAGCAGGCCACAAATATGCATTCCTATGGGATAATCCAGTTGACCTGGCCCAGTAGAATCAATGGGATAATCCAGTTGGCCTGGCCCAGTAGAATCAATGGGATAATCCAGTTGACCTGGCCTAGTAGAATCAATGGGATAATCCAGTTGACCTGGCCCAGTAGAATCAATGGGATAATCCAGTTGGCCTGGCCCAGTAGAATCAATGGGATAATCCAGTTGACCTGGCCCAGTAGAATCAATGGGATAATCCAGTTGACCTGGCCCAGTAGAATCAATGGGATAATCCAGTTGGCCTGGCCCAGTAGAATCAATGGGATAATCCAGTTGGCCTGGCCCAGTAGAATCAATGGGATAATCCAGTTGACCTGGCCCAGTAGAATCAATGGGATAATCCAGTTGACCGGGCCCAGTAGAATCAATGGGATAATCCAGTTGGCCTGGCCCAGTAGAATCAATGGGATAATCCAGTTGGCCTGGCCCAGTAGAATCAATGGGATAATCCAGTTGGCCTGGCCCAGTAGAATCAATGGGATAATCCAGTTGGCCTGGCCCAGTAGAATCAATGGGATAATCCAGTTGACCTGGCCCAGTAGAATCAATGGGATAATCCAGTTGACCGGGCCCAGTAGAATCAATGGGATAATCCAGTTGGCCTGGCCCAGTAGAATCAATGGGATAATCCAGTTGGCCTGGCCCAGTAGAATCAATGGGATAATCCAGTTGGCCTGGCCCAGTAGAATCAATGGGATAATCCAGTTGGCCTGGCCCAGTAGAATCAATGGGATAATCCAGTTGGCCTGGCCCAGTAGAATCAATGGGATAATCCAGTTGGCCTGGCCCAGTAGAATCAATGGGATAATCCCAAAGTTGTAACCTACAAGCTCTAGTTGAAGGAACCAATGTAATATGTCTCTAATCACACCGTTTCTTTTTCTGTCCCTTCCTTCCTGCCTGTCTGCCTGTCTGCCTCCCTGCCTGCCTGTCTGTCTTCCTGTCTGCCTGCCTCCCTGCCTGTCTGCCTGCCTGTCTCTTCAGCTGGGTGGTGTACCAGGAGCCTAACTACAGAGGTCCCCACTATGTCTTGGAGAAACGTGACTACAACAACACCTCTGACTGGGGCTCCCAGAGCAGCACTGTGGGCTCCATGCGACGGGTCCGCTTCAATAACTAACCAACTGACTACAGAGGTGCGCAGCGGTCTAAGGCACTGCATCTCAGTGCTAGTGGCGTCACTACAAAACTGGTTCGATTCCAGGATGTATCACAACCGGCCGTGATTTGGAGTCCCATTGGGCGGCGCACAATTGGCCCAGCGTCGTCCGGGTTAGGGCTTGGCCGGGGTAGGCCGTCATTGTAAATAAGCATTTGTTCTTAACTGACTTGCCTAGTTAAATAAAGGTTAAAAAATTCATAAGAAAACCCTCTGTAAGCCCCCTAACCTCGTAACCCCCCCTGCCCTAATCCCACAAACCAACAGGAGGACTCCCCACCAGCACCCCTTCCACCTGACACACACACTCTGTCAGCTTAATACACACATTATGCAAAACTACCAGAAACCTATTTTAATAATAAACAGTAAAAAGACAATTGCTCGTGTTGTGTGTTGTTTTGTTATCAGGGTTGTGATGATGATGTAATTGGTGAATTCATTGTGGTATATTTTCTCACAGGTTGATAGAAAACCCTGCTACTACTAACACATACAGTATGTAGAGCAGATACTACTACTAACACATACAGTATGCAGAGCAGATACTACTACTAACATATACAGTATGCAGAGCAGATACTACTAATAACACATACAGTATGTAGAGCAGATACTACTACTAACACAGTATGTAGAGCAGATACTACTACTAACACATACAGTATGTAGAGCAGATACTAATAACACATACAGTATGTAGAGCAGATACTACTAATAACACATACAGTATGTAGAGCAGATACTACTACTAACACATACAGTATGCAGAGCAGATACTACTACTAACACATACAGTATGCAGAGCAGATACTACTACTAACACATACAGTATGCAGAGCAGATACTAATAACACATACAGTATGTAGAGCAGATACTACTACTAACACATACAGTATGTAGAGCAGATACTACTAACACATACAGTATGCAGAGCAGATACTACTAATAACACATACAGTATGCAGAGCAGATACTAATAACACATACAGTATGTAGAGCAGATACTACTACTAACACATACAGTATGTAGAGCAGATACTACTAACACATACAGTATGTAGAGCAGATACTACTAATAACACATACAGTATGCAGAGCAGATACTACTACTAACACATACAGTATGCAGAGCAGATACTACTAATAACACATACAGTATACAGAGCAGATACTACTAATAACACATACAGTATGCAGAGCAGATACTACTAATAACACATACAGTATACAGAGCAGATACTACTACTAACACATACAGTATGCAGAGCAGATACTACTACTAACACATACAGTATGCAGAGCAGATACTAATAACACATACAGTATACAGAGCAGATACTACTACTAACACATACAGTATGCAGAGCAGATACTACTAATAACACATACAGTATGCAGAGCAGATACTACTACTAACACATACAGTATGCAGAGCAGATACTACTAATAACACATACAGTATACAGAGCAGATACTACTACTAACACATACAGTATGCAGAGCAGATACTACTACTAACACATACAGTATGCAGAGCAGATACTAATAACACATACAGTATGCAGAGCAGATACTACTACTAACACATACAGTATGTAGAGCAGATACTACTACTAATAACACATACAGTATGTAGAGCAGATACTACTAATAACACATACAGTATGCAGAGCAGATACTACTAATATCACATTAGTGTGAAGTGTGAAGCATTTATTTCGGCTGCAATTTCTGATGCTGGTAACTCTAATGAACTTATCCTGTGCAGCAGAGGTAACTGGTCACGACTTCGGCTGAGGTCGGCTCCTCTCCTTGTTCGGGCGGCGTTCGGCGGTCGACGTCACCGGCTTTCTAGTCATCACCGATCCATGTTTCCTTTTGTAGGGTCTGTCTGTGATAAAGAGATGCTCTGATATTTTGACACCACACTCCACAAAGCAAGTCCTGCAGGCTCTAGTTTTGTCTAATCTTGATTATTGTCCAGTCGTGTGGTCGAGTGCTGCAAGTAAAGACCCAGTTAAGCTGCAGCTGGCCCAGAACAGAGAGGCACGTCTTGCTCTTCACTGTAATCAGAGGGCTGATATTAATACTATGCAGCCAGTCTCTCTTGGCTAAGAGTTGAGGAGAGAATGACTGCATCACTTCTTTGTTTATAAGAAACAATGTGTTGAAAATCCCACATTTTTTGAATAGTCAACTTACACACAGCTCTGACACACACACTTACCCCACCAGACATGCCACCAGGGGTCTTTTCACAGTCCCCAAATCCAGAACAAATTCAAGAAATCGTACAGTATTATATAGAGCCATTGTTGCATGGTAATCCATTCCGTCTTATATTGCTCAAATAAACAGCAAGCCTGGTTTCAAAAAACAGATAAAGCAACACCTCACGGCACCATGCCTCTCCCCTATTTGATAGTTGGTGTGTATGTTAGACTACGTGTACGTAGTTCTGTCCTTGAGCTGTTCTTGTCTATTAATGTTTTGTATTATTTCATGTTTTGTGTGGACCCCAGGAAGAGTAGCTGCTGCTATGGCAACAGCTAATGAGGATCCTAATAAAAATACCAAAATACCAACATTTTGTGGGCATCATTATAAAATATAAATGGTCTGTGTGTTTGGTGTGTAGGTTTGTCCTGGCAAGATGACATCACCCAGTACATTGTTACGAAAGAGCTGAGCAGAGTTCCTCACACCCCGAGACCCTTCAAGACCTCTTCCTCACAGTAAGGATCAGTACACATTTACAGAATCTAACAGTGGAGTTAGACAAGTATGGGCCTTTTCCTCTTATCTATCTAACATCTTATCGTGCCTCTGTGTAGTTGTATTTGCCCAGATGAAAAGTAGCCGGCTGACTAAATCTAGCATATTCACAAAATGGGTCAATGTTTATTGTTCCTGTCAAATAAAACTAATGACAGAATGAAAGTTAGTAGAGTAGACATGTAATATTATGCTTAGAACTGCCCAAAATATACATAATCATCTTCCTTGTCCTTCCTCTCAGACCCAAGCAGAGCCCCTCCAATCAGGGTGGATACCCCAGCAGCTCTTCCAATCAGGGTGGATACCCCAGCAGCTCCTCCAATCAGGGCGGATACCCCAGCAGCTCCTCCAATCAGGGCGGATACCCCAGCAGCTCCTCCAATCAGGGCGGATACCCCAGCAGCTCTTCCAATCAGGGAGGATACCCCAGCAGCTCCTCCAATCAGGGCGGATACCCCAGCAGCTCCTCCAATCAGGGAGGATACCCCAGCAGCTCCTCCAATCAGGGCAGATACCCCAGCAGCTCCTCCAATCAGGGCGGATACCCCAGTCAGGCTGACAGCCACCAGGACTACATGATAGTAGACCATCCCCAGTTCCCCCTCCGCATGCAGACCTCTCCCATGGACCCCTATACTTATCAACAGGTACAGTAAGCCATGCACATTAACACGTACACACAGACACACACACACACACGTACACACACACACACACACACGTAGACATACACGCATACACACAGACACACAGACACACACAGCTGTTTTCATGAAATGTCAGGACTTTTTGGAATGTAACATTTTTTCACCATTAAAAATCATATTTTCCCTATCCCTTAACCTTAACCCCAAAACCCTAACCCTAACCCTTAACCTTAACCTCAAAACCCTAACCCTAACCCTTACCCTCAAAACCCTAACCCTAACCCTTAACCTTAACCCCAAAACCCTAACCCTTAACCTCAAAACCCTAACCCTAACCCTTAACCTTAACCCCAAAACCCTAACCCTTAACCTTAACTCAAAACCCTAACCCTAACCCTTAACCTTAACCTCAAAACCCTAACCCTTAACCTTAACTCAAAACCCTAACCCTAACCCTTAACCTTAACCCCAAAACCCTAACCCTTAACCTTAACTCAAAACCCTAACCCTTAACCTTAACCTTGACCTCAAAACCCTAACCCTAATCTTTAACCTCAAAACCCTAACCCTTAACATTAACCTCAAAACCCTAACCCTTAACCTTAACATTAACCTCAAAACCCTAACCCTAATCTTTAACCTCAAAACCCTAACCCTAACCCTTAACATTAACCTCAAAACCCTAACTCTAATCTTTAAGCCTAAAATAGCAATAGAAGATATTCTGGACCTTTTCTAAACACTTCTTGTTTTCCTACCTTCTCAGGACATTAAGGTGAAATGTTAGGACATTGGGGTCCTGATAATGTAGGAAAACTGGTGCACACACACACACACACACACCACACACACACACACACACACACACACGCACACACACACACACACACACACCGCACACACACAACACACACAACACACACCACACACACACACACACACACACCACACACACACACAATAAAACATGTGTCCTCATCCGTAAACCATGTGTGTTTTTCTCTCTCTGTGTTTTACAGCACAGATACCAGGATATGGAACGCTCCCTCCACCAGGGAGGAAGAGTCTACCCAGGGCCCCGCCCCTCCTCTAGATCCCAACATGCCAAACAGAGAGAGAGAGACCGTCAGCTGCTGCAGGACATCATCTCTCTCTATCTGTCCTCTTCCCCTGCACAGCCCTCGTTCCGCCACAGGGGGGCAGCGGCACTTCCGGCCTCACCCTACTACGAGAACCTGGAACTGCCTCTGGACTATGTGGAGGACTACAGTGTGACAGAGCAGGATACGGCCAGGCAACAGCTACGACAGCAGAAGATGCAGTTACAGCAGCAGCAACAGAAGAAGAAGGTTTCCCAGGACTACAGCTCTCTGGCTGGGCTGGATGGTGAGATAGTAGAACTGCTGTAGTACCTTAACTAGCAGTGTTAATTAACTAATTTAATTAATTAATTAAAACGAACTAGGTTCGGTAGCAGGGTGTGTGTAAATTCTCTGGGGAAGCCAAGCCAGTGGGAAAAATGGCCATATTACAACCTATGTGTTTTGATAATTTCGTTGTTTGCTCTATAACCTGTTAGTTCATATGCCTTGACACCGTGATTTATAGGCCTAAATTCAACCACATGTTTGTTTCATCACAAAACCGGGGAGGAACCTCTGTCCAGTGAAGTCCACAAAGCATATTGCATGGATCACAGAGTTACATGACCTACAGCATGGTCAAGCAAGTTCATGTTTCTGACATTATCGGACGACTAAACATCTACTAATTTAGAACCACAGAGAGTTACCGCAAGTCCCAAAGAAAACAGGAGCTGCCTCCTCTATTCCAGCACCATTTCAACATCTACTGATGTAGAACCACAGAGAGTTACCGCAAGTCCCAAAGAAAACAGGAGCTGCCTCCTCTATTCCAGCACCATTTCAACATCTACTGATGTAGAACCACAGAGAGTTACCGCAAGTCCCAAAGAAAACAGGAGCTTCCTCCTCTATTCCAGCACCATTTCAACATCTACTGATGTAGAACCACAGAGAGTTACCGCAAGTCCCAAAGAAAACAGAAGCTTCCTCCACTATTCCAGCACCATTTCAACTTCAACATCATCAAATCACCTCTGCTTAGTCTAATACAGTGGCAACTAAAAGATACCAAAAACAATTTAGTCCAATCAATGTAAACTAAATATGATGTGGCTGTCCATGGTACTGATTTGTGTGCGTGCGTGCTCTTCTCTTCTGACTAACCTGGCCTTGCTATCTCTTCTGACTAACCTGGCCATGCTATCTCTTCTGTCTAACCTGGCCTTGCTATCTCTTCTGACTAACCTGGCCTTGCTATCTCTTCTGACTAACCTGGCCTTGCTATCTCTTCTGACTAACCTGGCCTTGCTATCTCTTCTGACTAACCTGGCCTTGCTATCTCTTCTGACTAACCTGGCCATGCTATCTCTTCTGTCTAACCTGGCCTTGCTATCTCTTCTGACTAACCTGGCCTTGCTATCTCTTCTGACTAACCTGGCCTTGCTATCTCTTCTGACTAACCTGGCCTTGCTATCTCTTCTGACTAACCTGGCCTTGCTATCTCTTCTGACTAACCTGGCCTTGCTATCTCTTCTGACTAACCTGGCCATGCTATCTCTTCTGTCTAACCTGGCCTTGCTATCTCTTCTGACTAACCTGGCCTTGCTATCTCTTCTGACTAACCTGGCCTTGCTATCTCTTCTGACTAACCTGGCCTTGCTATCTCTTCTGTCTAACCTGGCCTTGCTATCTCTTCTGATTGACCTGGCCTTGCTATCTCTTCTGATTGACCTGGCCGTGCTATCTCTTCTGACTAACCTGGCCTTGCTATCTCTTCTGACTAACCTGGCCTTGCTATCTCTTCTATGACTAACCTGGCCTTGCTATCTCTTCTGATTGACCTGGCCGTGCTATCTCTTCTGACTAACCTGGCCTTGCTATCTCTTCTATGACTAACCTGGCCTTGCTATCTCTTCTATGACTAACCTGGCCGTGCTATCTCTTCTGACTAACCTGGCCTTGCTATCTCTTCTATGACTAACCTGGCCTTGCTATCTCTTCTATGACTAACCTGGCCTTGCTATCTCTTCTATGACTAACCTGGCCTTGCTATCTCTTCTATGACTAACCTGGCCTTGCTATCTCTTCTATGACTAACCTGGCCTTGCTATCTCTTCTATGACTAACCTGGCCTTGCTATCTCTTCTATGACTAACCTGGCCTTGCTATCTCTTCTATGACTAACCTGGCCTTGCTATCTCTTCTATGACTAACCTGGCCTTGCTATCTCTTCTATGACTAACCTGGTCTTGCTATCTCTTCTATGACTAACCTGGCCTTGCTATCTCTTCTATGACTAACCTGGCCTTGCTATCTCTTCTATGACTAACCTGGCCTTGCTATCTCTTCTGACTAACCTGGCCTTGCTATCTCTTCTATGACTAACCTGGCCTTGCTATCTCTTCTATGACTAACCTGGCCTTGCTATCTCTTCTGACTAACCTGGCCTTGCTATCTCTTCTATGACTAACCTGGCCTTGCTATCTCTTCTATGACTAACCTGGTCCTGACAGTCTATTGAGACTAACCTGTCATTTCTGTGTGTCTGTCTGTGTAGAGTCTATCCTACAGCGTATGGTGGAGACCCTGGAGATGTACGGTGTTGATCCCAGAGACCTGACCCCCCAGCAGCTCTACAGACTGGCCGTGGTGCTGCAACTGATGAAGGCTGAGGACCAGGAGAACGCAGGTACTACAGACCTGTCTGTCTGTCTGTCTGTCTGCCTGTCTGTCTGTCTGTCTGTCTGCCTGACCGTGGTGCTGCAACTGATGAAGGCTGAGGACCAAGAGAACGCAGGTACTACAGACCTCTGTCTGTCTGTCTGTCTGTCTGTCTGTCTGTCTGTCTGTCCTTTTGGGGAGAGGTCAATCCTTTTCAGCACAGTTCTTAAAACTATGGTGGATGCCTAACAAGGCCAGCTCGGTACATCTGTCTGCACACAGAAGGGCGCGTAGTCATTCAGTATCAATGAATAATGAATGAATTACACATTAGTCATTTCCTGTAAGTCATTGTGATGCTCTTTTTATTCTCTTCTTTTCAGATCCATTTACAAATGATCCGTCCACACCGAAGGAGGTATGTTCAGATCAGATAGTGCAGAAATACAGTACTAAGTGGTATTGCATGACATTTATAATATGATGTATATATTATAATGCTGCTATCATGGTCATTGTCCTGTCTCTTGGTGTCTCTGGGTGTCCTCTACACAGAAACAGCAGATGCTTAAAAGCAGTGACACCGTGTCCAACAAGGGAGAGAATTCTCCCGTCCCTGTGCCCTCTCCCTCCTCTACCTCGGTAGCTGATGTGGCCCCTACCCTGGCCCCTGCTGCCACTAGTCCCACCCTCAAAGTACCTATAGGGGTCAGTGTGACGGCCAAGGGCCCCTCTGTCTCTGTGGAGGATGTGAAAGGGAAGGTGAAAAGTGTCCCAGCAGGGCTACCAGCTGCTGAGGGGGGGACAGCGGCCAGGGAGGAGTACGGATACATGGTCACTAACCAGAGGTCAGTTCTGGAAACTTACTGTGTGGATCTCTTATACACACACTCAAGTTAGGATTCAGACCGTAGTCCCTAATACAGGCTGTCAAGTTAGGATTCAGACCGTAGTCCCTAATACTGGCTGCAAAGTTAGGATTCAGACCGTAGTCCCTAATACTGGCTGTCAAGTTAGGATTCAGACCATAGTCCCTAATACAGGCTGTCAAGTTAGGATTCAGACCGTAGTCCCTAATACTGGCTGCAAAGTTAGGATTTGTACCTTAGTCCCTAATACAGGCTGTCAAGTTAAGATTCAGACCGTAGTCCCTAATACAGGCTGTCAAGTTAGGATTTATACCTTAGTCCCTAATACAGGCTGTCAAGTTAAGATTCAGACCGTAGTCCCTAATACAGGCTGTCAAGTTAGGATTTATACCTTGGTCCCTAATACAGGCTGTCAAGTTAAGATTCAGACCGTAGTCCCTAATACAGGCTGTCAAGTTAGGATTTATACCTTGGTCCCTAATACAGGCTGTCAAGTTAGGATTCAGACCGTAGTCCCTAATACAGGCTGTCAAGTTAGGATTTATACCTTGGTCCCTAATACAGGCTGTCAAGTTAGGATTCAGACCGTAGTCCCTAATACAGGCTGTCAAGTTAGGATTCAGACCGTAGTCCCTAATACTGGCTGTCAAGTTAGGATTCAGACCGTAGTCCCTAATACAGGCTGTCAAGTTAGGATTTATACCTTAGTCCCTAATACAGGCTGTCAAGTTAGGATTCAGACCGTAGTCCCTAATACAGGCTGTCAAGTTAGGATTTATACCTTGGTCCCTAATACAGGCTGTCAAGTTAGGATTTATACCTTAGTCCCTAATACAGGCTGTCAAGTTAGGATTCAGACCGTAGTCCCTAATACTGGCTGTCAAGTTAGGATTCAGACCGTAGTCCCTAATACAGGCTGTCAAGTTAGGATTCAGACCGTAGTCCCTAATACAGGCTGTCAAGTTAAGATTCAGACCGTAGTCCCTAATACTGGCTGTCAAGTTAAGATTCAGACCGTAGTCCCTAATACTGGCTGTCAAGTTAAGATTCAGACCGTAGTCCCTAATACTGGCTGTCAAGTTAAGATTCAGACCGTAGTCCCTAATACTGGCTGTCAAGTTAGGATTCAGACCGTAGTCCCTAATACAGGCTGTCAAGTTAAGATTCAGACCGTAGTCCCTAATACAGGCTGTCAAGTTAAGATTCAGACCGTAGTCCCTAATACTGGCTGTCAAGTTAAGATTCAGACCGTAGTCCCTAATACAGGTTGTCAAGTTAAGATTCAGACCGTAGTCCCTAATACAGGCTGTCAAGTTAGGATTCAGACCGTAGTCCCTAATACAGGCTGCAAAGTTAGGATTCAGACCGTAGTCCCTAATACTGGCTGCAAAGTTAGGATTCGTACCTTAGTCCTTAATACTGATACTTGGCTTTTTTTACACATCTAAATGATACTGTGATATCTAAATGATACTGTGATATCTAAATGATACTGTGACATCTAAATGATACTGTGATGTCTAAATGATACTGTGATATCTAAATGATACTGTGATATCTAAATGATACTGTGATGTCTAAATGATACTGTGATATCTAAATGATACTGTGATATCTAAATGATACTGTGATATCTAAATGATACTGTGATATCTAAATGATACTGTGATGTCTAAATGATACTGTGATGTCTAAATGATACTGTGATATCTAAATGATACTGTGATATCTAAATGATACTGTGACATCTAAATGATACTGTGATATCTAAATGATACTGTGATATCTAAATGATACTGTGACATCTAAATGATACTGTGACATCTAAATGATACTGTGATATCTAAATGATACTGTGATATCTAAATGATACTGTGATATCTAAATGATACTGTGACATCTAAATGATACTGTGATATCTAAATGATACTATGACATCTAAATG